>NW_016912091.1:0-27050 GCF_001483705.2 Eufriesea mexicana
AAATTTCAGATAATGTAACTGTGTGCGAGGTATCGAAATCAAATAATTCTACGTGCTAATTATCATACGACTTCTTATTCACTGTTCAGAAAAATAATGTCAGCTTTTAACAGAAAATCTTTGAACTCCTATTCTTCTTTAACCAAAAAATCGTCGAGTGTAAAGGGTTAACTTCGTCAAAAGCAAGTGGCACGTTTCTGACAATTGCAAAAATAGAATATCTCCGAGCAAGCCACTTCGACTCTTTTCGTAGTTCTAGTGATAAAAAGCAGTAATTTCCAGCAAGATAAGAGACACCTTGTATACCACCTGAATGCAGAAACTCATATTCACGAGTTATCTTATCTGCCATCTTTATTACCATAGGTTACCTTATTATTTACATGTATCTGGTATTATACATTTCAATTCATTACAAATTTATATCTTCCTAACCGATAAAAGATACTTCACCTGCTAACTAATGTTAAACGATAATCAGCAAAAATGTACACTCTTCCTGCCCCAATGAATCAGTATGTACATACACTGTGTCCCATTTAAATTGGACATGTAAATAATTTCTATTGCTATTGACGATTTAAAAAGGTAACTAAAGGGAGTTTAAATAGTTTCAAAGTATATACCCGATGATAATAAGGGACAAATTTGGACGTTCAACTTAACCCTTTTAGTGCCTATGCGAAGATAACCGGATGAACTTACTAATAAAAACCAAACTAAGAATGATACGAGAAATACAAAGAAAATAATATCTAGACATTTTACAAAAATTTGGAGAATATTTCTCATTCCAAAAAATTGTAAAACAGTAATTTTTCACGTTGTCGAATTTTGAACTGCATTACATCGTTACATCGTCGCATCTTCGACCCTTTGCACTATAATGACGAGTCTTACAGGTCACGAATTCTTCGTGTCAAATTTCGAGATCACGAGCTATACTAATCACGCAGTCATAATTATATTTCACGCGTCTTCGCATAGAGAGAATTCTTAAAATTTCTCCAATTTTTGTCCAATCTTATCGTCTATGGAATAGGTATATAGTAGGTAATTAAACATAAATACTACTTCGGTATATAATTTTTCATAATTATATCGCAGTTCAAGTTAAATAGAATCCCCTGTATATACGATATTTAGGAGATATTTCAAAAAACACACGCACGAGTAACTGTGTGAACATTATCTCTGACAATTGAGTCGTTCACTGCACAAATCGATTAACTCCAATTTTTGAAAAATCTTAAATTTAAGTGTCAAAGCACTTGGTATAGTCGTAACTTTTTATATTTATAATAACTTCCCTGATAATTAAGATTAACACCATTAAACGAATGTAGTATATTATTATTATTAATTAATTACACTATATATATATCATTGCAATAATATTGATAATATAGTGATAGAACTATTATAAATATTATAGTAATAAATAGTATAAATAGTATAGATAGTGTAGTATATTATTATTATTAATTAATTACACTATATATATATCATTGCAATAATATTGATAATATAGTGATAGAACTATTATAAATATTATAGTAATAAATAGTATAAATAGTATAGATAGTGTAGTATATTATTATTATTAATTAATTACACTATATATATATCATTGCAATAATATTGATAATATAGTGATAGAACTATTATAAATATTATAGTAATAAATAGTATAAATAGTATAGATAGTGTAGTATATTATTATTATTAATTAATTACACTATATATATATCATTGCAATAATATTGATAATATAGTGATAGAACTATTATAAATATTATAGTAATAAATAGTATAAATAGTATAGATAGTGTAGTATATTATTATTATTAATTAATTACACTATATATATATCATTGCAATAATATTGATAATATAGTGATAGAACTATTATAAATATTATAGTAATAAATAGTATAAATAGTATAGATAGTGTAGTATATTATTATTATTAATTAATTACACTATATATATATCATTGCAATAATATTGATAATATAGTGATAGAACTATTATAAATATTATAGTAATAAATAGTATAAATAGTATAGATAGTGTAGTATATTATTATTATTAATTAATTACACTATATATATATCATTGCAATAATATTGATAATATAGTGATAGAACTATTATAAATATTATAGTAATAAATAGTATAAATAGTATAGATAGTGTAGTATATTATTATTATTAATTAATTACACTATATATATATCATTGCAATAATATTGATAATATAGTGATAGAACTATTATAAATATTATAGTAATAAATAGTATAAATAGTATAGATAGTGTAGTATATTATTATTATTAATTAATTACACTATATATATATCATTGCAATAATATTGATAATATAGTGATAGAACTATTATAAATATTATAGTAATAAATAGTATAAATAGTATAGATAGTGTAGTATATTATTATTATTAATTAATTACACTATATATATATCATTGCAATAATATTGATAATATAGTGATAGAACTATTATAAATATTATAGTAATAAATAGTATAAATAGTATAGATAGTGTAGTATATTATTATTATTAATTAATTACACTATATATATATCATTGCAATAATATTGATAATATAGTGATAGAACTATTATAAATATTATAGTAATAAATAATATAGATAGTATAGATGGTATAATTATAGTAATAATAATCTACACACAGGATGGATGATTTATCTGGACTTTCTGAAACATCCCTAAAGGAACTGAAGATATTAATTATGTTCTTACAAGAACTATTTAGTATGAAGAGGGACATAACATAGTGCCAAAATCTTGTTTGTATGTAGTCAAGTGGACCTTTTTATGCATAACTTAAGTTTATTAAATTTGCGTTATTAAGTTCTAGTAATAACATTTTTCTAATATCTTCAATGATGATATTTTGGAGATATTTCAAAAAGTCCAGATAAAACACCCATCCTGCATAATAATACCATAATCTATCAATAATATATAGTAGTACAATAATATCAGTTTAACAGAAAATTAAGTGTACATACAGTTATTCATGTAGATATTTTAATACTCGTGTTCCAAATGTCTAACAAGTGAAAAGCTCGCGTTAAACTTGAAACCTTGGAAATAAGGTAAGAACGTGTGGGTGAGATTATAAAAATATCAGACAATAAATATAAAATTCGTGAAATAACAAATGCCTGAGAGGATCAAAAAAGAGGGTTGAAAAATTATCTAACTATACACATATAAGTTAATTTTGAAAAATTATTCACGTTCACGAGTGCTTCCATAAATCTGACAATAAATAAAAGATTCACTGTATGCCAAGATAAGTTCACGTGTAATATTCTACGAATTTCACGCTCGTCATCGAGTTTTCCTCACACACGTTCAACACTCGTACCTTACATTAATTGCAATATTATTCTCGAAATCACAGTCCAACCCGTTGCTGAAAAATTTTTGAAACACAAACGTTGGAATGCTACCATGAACAACGCGATAATCATTTAATCACGCCTAGTTTCGAAAATGAAAAAAGCAAGACTTCTATCTAAGCAATCGAAGATTCTGCGTAAAAAATAATAACAGAAAATTCCAATATACGTCTAATCGTATTTTTCCACCACCCAGGAAACGATTCACGTGACTCTTATCTCGAGCAGGTAGATCTTGATCTCGACCGACTACTGTCAATTTAATATTAGGAAAATAAATCGCGATTACGGGGCTCTAATAATCGCAGGGAAAATGAAGAGACAGAAAAGAGCGAGAGAGAAACAGTATGTTATTATTACTGTAACATTTATCTCGGAACGTGATAAAAATTTTTAAAGAAAATCCGACATAAATATAGAGCTCGATCGAGGAGAGATAAAGAACGAAAAAGAGATAAAAAGCATCGGGGAAAATAAAAATAAAATACGTGACGTGTATGGAATATATCGTAACTTCAACGGGAAGCGTGAAAGCGGAGAAAAATTAAAAACAAAAGTCGATGAGGAATAATAAAGGATCGTATCGAGAAGAATGAAGAGCAGTACGAGGGAGAATAAGAATAAAATACGAGAATCCTATTTTATTCGTGACACGAGAATACAAAGTTGATAGTTCGATTGTTCTACCATGAATCGCGTGGTTTATGGTAGAATTTGAAAATTCGATGTTAGTGGACGAACAGGAGTATACCAAAAATCGCGACTCGTTTCGTTCACTGTTCCAAGCTCGACTGGCATTTTGAATCAACGCTGCATCGGTCTGACGTCTGATACAAGACCACGTGAACTATATGATACAGTCAGTAACGAATGTTATGAAACCAGAAATAAATCTAGTTTAAAATTGGCAAGCCACGGGGAACGTGGATGAAAATTAAATATCTCGGTGTGTGATCGACATCGATCCCTTTCGTCTCGGCACATCATATCTTACGAAATCTCCTTTGTGTACAAACATTAAGAAGCTATTAAAGCAGCTTACAGAATTTGATACTTTTCTTGGATACAAAAATTTGGGAGACACTGAGCCTCGTGGCCAAAAAATGTTATGATATATTGCGTTCCAAAATTAATGGAAAAACGAAAGAAATAATACCGTGCCCTTAACGTATATATAAACGTAATGTAATTTGTTAATTAAATAATTAAAATAAATAATATTCCCTGATGCCTTCTTTCCTTTCTTTTCATTTTGATGTAATTATGTAGGAAAGAAGGAAAGAAATAATAACGTGCTCTTAACGTGTATAGAAATGTAATGTAATTTGCTTAATTAAATAATCGAAATAAATAATATTCCCTGTTGTCTTCTTTCCTTACTTTCCTTCTTTTCTACATAATTACATCAAAATGAAATTACAAATGAATTTCATGAATATTCAATTCCATCTTGTACTTGCAACACTGGGATGATGACACAATTGAATACAATGTAACATTAATTTTTAATTTCTTTAAATTTAGAATCTGAAACAATAAAAATTAAATCTTGTTAAATTAAATGATTGAAAAATACAATATAGTAGAAATATTTTAATTTAAATATGCAAAGAGTGCATTTTCCTTGCTTTCCTGTATCTTCTTTCATATATTTCTTTCACTTATTCATCGTTAATTTTTCTTTATATCATATCTTCTTCGAAAACGTCGTTTTCTATTCGTTCACGTTTCTTGTATCTTTATTGCACATTTATTGCCTAACAAAGCTCAGGAATATTATGGAGAAAGATTTTCCACATTTTACAGGAAACGTTACGTTTATTTGCTACGACATGCCTCGTCATCCATTCAGAGAAACGATGTCGAAGTCACAAAGGAATATTGCGCCGAGTTGGACTCGCATTGTTAATGGAAGACATAAAAATCGAAGTTGGATTGATGATAAACTAAAATATTTACATTGAAATAAATAACCGGTTGATGGACATTTGTGACCGACTTATCGCAGAATCGTTCGATAGAAGAACAGACACAGTTTCGTAGGATGACATAAGCTAGTGCCAACGAGAATAAATAACAATGATGTTCGTACCCCTTGGGAAAATAAAGAATGTCATGGCCAATTCGAAAATTTATGTCAGAACTGTATCGAATCGCAAAACAGCTTGGACTGAAAATCAGAGCATAATTGAAATACATTTACAAGCATTGTTATTTGAAAAATTATAAAAGCGAAATTTAAGAAATACTAAACAAAATTCTGGAGAACTTGAGAAGAAATTTTTGACACTAAATCTACCATAATTAAATGATCGATGAATGAAAGAAAAGTAGAAAAATTAAAAAATGGAATAACGGTGGACATTGAGAAAATGACTGTACATATATTGGAAGAAAAATTACGAAGACAAGTAATTAATTATGGTGATAACGGTGAACGTGGAATTTTTAATGAAAGTTTGAAAAACGATGATTTAGACCACGGTAGATTTAGTGTTGAATATTTATCAAAATTCAAGGACAATATATTTTCATAAAGTCAGCTTTTCACCGAATATTCTGATTTTACTTCATTGAGTTCCATGGATGCGTATTCTTTGCTCGACGTAAGAACTCGATTGTAATTCTCTTAAGTCTAATGCAATTTGTCAATAGTTAATCAGTACTTGGCTTAGACAGATAAGATTACCAAATATTCTGATCAGCACAAGGGATCGCTGTTAATATGATTTGTAAACAAAAAGAATTCTCCGTGAGTAAAAAAGTGACACCTGTAAGAACACATCAAAGCAATTAAAGCTCTTAAATATTTTAAGAAACGTGGTAATTACAGATACTGTGAAATTAATAAAGAGGGAATATGATTCAGAAATAAAACTGCTGAGTAAATGTGAATTCTATGCTTTTTAAGTAAAGGCACGAGTTAGCATGATTATACTTAATTTTACTAATAAACTGACATTATAAAAAATACTGCGAATTTTTATGTAAGAAATTATTTGGAAAACGTATTGAATTGTTTTTTAATTACAAACTTGTTAATTTTAAGGAAATGTAATATTTTCTTATATCGCTTGGCAATAAATTAGTTATTATAAAAAATTTCATGAAAACTCAATTGTCGATTTACATATGAAAAATTGTATAAAAGCTCGAAATATGTAAATTAGGATTTAGAAAAAATATTTAAGCTCGTAACATAATTCAAAATCAACATTAACGCCAGAATCAATCAACAAAGTACTCACATTCAATTATTGCAGAATTACTTCCTATCGATATCAAGTTAACCTCTAAGCGAAGAGAGCGGATGTATTCGCGCCAACAAGTTATTTAAATATATCGAACGAATACATTTGCTACTACCATTTATATTCCACTTAGGAGTTCTTCAGCGATACACTTATAGATAATTCGAGCTGTTAGCAAACAAATATTAAAAATATTCCCTATTTAAGAATCAATATAAACACCATTTCTTTCAATTAAAGAATTATCAAATCTAGTTAACCTCAAATTACGTCCGTATTTCTTAATACAAAATATAAACTATAACTGACCGAAATAAAATTGCCATTTAAGAACTATATAGAAGGGAAACTCCCTAATGTTTTCATTTAAAATTTGAAAATGTAATTTTTTCGAATACCTTGTACAGTCCACATCCTCGATCCCGATCTAAATATGCCACCAAAGAGTACTTCCTATGTCGTCTCAATGACACCGCCGACATATTTTCACCAACAACGCAAAAAATAGTTCCACCAATGTTTTCAAATATTCATGACGCGAAGACCGTGTGCCCATCGAGATTTCACCGTAGACTGACAGTGCCGGCACTCGTGGGTGGCACAGACCACAGAGATTCATTATCACCTGTCTGATATCTTTGCATTTCGTCGAGAAATCGTATCGATAATAATTTTCCCTGGAGAATTGTCGTAATACGTTCTTATAACGGATGAATTGTGATTAACGAGATAATACATTGTACATTCTCGTATACTCCGATGGTCTGAAAGTTCAAAAAATTGATATTTCGGAACACGTAACTTGATTACAAATCTATAGTTGTATATTTAATGATTATACTTCCTGGAATCTCACTGAATTATTCTACCACTGATATACCCTTTCTTTATTTTTCTATATATCATTATATCGTGTATGGATTTTTATATGATAATAGATAAGAGAACAATTAATTTATTGACACTGGAAAACATCGAATTAATAGAAATGCAAGTAAACGAGATTATTGTGGAAACGATAATTAACGAACTATGTGTATCAGTCGAGTATATTGACTTTCCTCTAGTCTAATAATTTAACCTATAATCTAGCTAATAAAATAAAACGAGATATAACTTTCGCAATTTACATATTCATCGTATAATATCTAATATTTGTGTAATTTATGCATTTCAATTTATAACATTGTTTTATGGAAAACTGTATTTAGCATAAATACCTGGCTAACACGTTGGTTTATCGGTGTCTCTTTCCGGGTCCATACAAACAAGCACAATAACCAAGCACGAAAGAACGTTCCAAATAACAGGTTATTGTAAACACTGTCACTGTTTCTATGTTTATAGATTTCTATTTAAAAATACCTCTAAGAACTATGTGTAACGTGTTACCATTTAAGTGCAACGAGAAGTCAAAACAAAGAAATAAATCACTTTATTTGCGGCGTTAACAAATTCCACTGTATATCACGATATCCGTTTTGAACGTTCAATTAGGTTTCATTCCGAATAATTTCACAAAGATGGCGGCTGATCTTCGATGTATCATGTCGCCATCTATCAACGAACGCAAACAACATCGCGCGCTGCACTACTTCGAGGAATTAACGTTCGATGATAAAAACGAACATCACACTTTCCTACACGTCAAGGAAAAAATCAGAAACGTTAAATACCTTTAATTATCATGAGAAATGTCAGTTTAACGATTATTTAAACGAAAGTAGCATGGAAATGTCAAGATTAAAATAGATTAACCGCACAGGGAATGCAATTACTCAGTTCGAATGCCTGTAGCGAACACGAAGCACGTGTAAAATTCTTTGTACTCTAAAACGGGCATATGAGTCGTCAGACGGCCATGTTACGCAACAAAGAGTGAAATATCGCAAACAACAAATAAAGCACGTTTGCTTCGCTTAATTTCGCTAGTCGTATTCAACGAATCATCGAACGATACGAAACCATGCATTTAAGGTCGTGAATATCTAACATCATATTTTTCCAGAGTTATCCAATTAGCATTACCGATCGATACGTATTAGCCTATCTTCATTACGAATCTTCTTTCGTACGATTTATTTACTGACCTAATCTTTACGAGTTACTAATTGAGTGAGCAGTTCACGTACGGGAAGCATTCGTAAAGGAGACCTTACGTGTCGAGGTATCCGTCATAACAGCCCTCAACGCATTGTAATTCGTCTTTCGACCGAATCGATAGAGCTTAAAGGAAGCCTTGTACCTACGCCCCCCACCACTATCCTCTTCCATGAAACATTAAAGTCACATATCGAGATCTATGCCAAACGATATCGCGAATTTAAGAACGCAAACCTCGAACATCTTTATATTCTTTTCTAAGATTTCATGCTAGTAATTCCATCGATATTTTCATTAATAGGTGTTGGCGATTGATCAGAACGTCACGCAAGGATTAACGAGGTTAATCTATCGGTACGATAGCACTGAAGGTAAAATATTATTCCTCTTCGTTATTAACTTTATCATTGCTATCCACTGTAGACATTGCTCAAAATAAAAGGATTATGCGTTTGAAAGTTTTAATTTAGTAATTTAGTAAAATGCGTAACATTTTTATATCGTATTATACGAATTCTACACGATACATGTAACGACCAAAACACACATCTTTTATTTATATTTTAATTTGATTACCAATATTCAATACAGTTTTATATTCATCGCATAACCAATTTTATTCTACTGTCTCGGATTAACACGTATGACCTTGTAAACGACGTGAAAAATAAAATGGACTACAAGAAGATAACATATCAAATTACTTAAACCAGTGCTTCTCTTATAATTTTGTTTCATTCAAGAAAAAATATTACTAGATGAAAATATAACTAAAATATTACCAAAATATTACCAAATAAGAATATTACTAAACTACGTACATTCTATCGTAATAAAACGTTAATGATTAACGTATCTATAGTAAATATGAAATTTCGAATATTTCTATGTACTGAATCCGAAAATTTATTAATATTAATCAAAAAATTTGAATAGATATAATACAGCTGGAAGTTTTAAAGGTATCCTTTGTTGTTTCAAGAATGAGAGGAGACTTTGTTAAGGAGATCCGTGTTCGCAGGTCTGATACTTCGTGACCAAGGTAATCTACCCTTTCCAGAGAAAGAAGGTAAGGCCCTTGAAGTTTCTTGCGGCGGTTGGTCGTATCTTTCTTTTTGAAACCATGCAAAACAACGTGTTTACGTTCGAGATCGTTCGTTACTCGCGTTATTTACGGAAGCTGTCGCACACGATTCACAGGTTCCGTATTCTGAGCATAAATTATTTTTAAAAAACCGGATTTTATCGTCCGCGAAAAATATTACTAAAATCTAGGGAAATAAAATTATACGTCAAGCTTTACGTTTGGCTTTCTATTAAAATCCGAATTTTTATTAACTCCACCGTAATTGAAACGAGAATTTCCGTCAATATTGTAGAGGAAAATAAATATCGAAACGTCGTGAGTTTAAAAGCTAGTTTAATCCCATCGATTTTCGAATTTCCGGTATTAAATTGTACCTTGAAAAAATTCACGACTGAAGGTAAATTTATTATATAGTTAGATATCCAAATTTAGCTTCTAGGTTTATACTAAACTATATATAAACTATATATTTATACTAAATTTATTTCAATGGAGAAATACATTTATTATTAATAAATGTACTAGCAATGATCTAGTAACAAACTAGTTTAATCTAGGAAGTAACTAGTAAGAAAGTAGTAAAGTAAAACTAGGTTAATAAATTACAAATAATTTAATAAACTAGCATTAAAGTAACAAACTTCTGTAACGATCACTTTCTCAAATCGATTACCAATAAAATAAAACCCTAGAATATCTATCTAAACAAACTAGGAAGAAATTCCTACATCTGATAATATTATTTTATATAACGACTGCCTTAACGAATCTCATCATTTGCCAAACTTTCAAAATATTCTCTGCACTCGTACAAAATAATCCTACGATATTTTGAAATCGATATTTAACCCAATATCCGATATCTAACAGATAATAACAACTGAAGACTACTCAAAGCGCATTTTCAACATTAAAAAAATGAAAAAAGAAGAAGACTGCTTGATGAGATCACGCGCGAAGCGGAAGAACCAATCGATGATGGCATGCTAGCCTGATTGGTCGCTTCTGACGACTATAGTTCCTTCAGCGATCATATCTAACGACCACACCTTGCAACTTGTGAACGACACTTTAACCCGTCACTCTGCCAGTCAACATCTATTTTCATCCGCCAATAACTTCATATTTTCTTTCATCTTTCTTTTCCAAGCAGAATAAAAAGCAACGAGCTAACATACTTTCGCAAAACGAGCAATGCCTTTTCTCCATTTCCAACGGAAACGAACGCCATTATCGCCATTGACCGCTTCCTGTCCAAGCGCAGGAACTTCAACTGAACAGCATCATCGACTCGTAGGCAGAAATTCAACCGGCTATTTTTATACATAGAAAGATGTTTTCTGCCCATTGTTCGAGAAAACACGCGAACAATCGTGTCGCAATCTGAAACTGTATCTTCAATTTCCGACGTCTCCCGCGATATCCTCGAGCCGCTCTACACTTTCGCAACGGTTCAAGTCGCGAACGCGGTAAACAAATTTGCAAGACCGCTCCTCCTCACAGCAATTAGTCAATTACCGCAATTAGACGTTGCAGACCTCTCATCTTGCGCGCATAGAAGGGTACGCTTCGGAAATCGTATTTCTCGAGTCACGAACTCACCAAGCATCGAGAAAAATGATCGAAGTACAGACGCGTGAGATCGTGTAATCGATTTATCGATATATAATTCGATTTTATAATTCGCAGAAATTATGAAACTATGTGAAATTAGAAGAAAAAAGAAATCTTGTTATTAGCGTGTTTCTTGTGCCTCTAATTCCTCGCGAAGAAGCTATACAAGAGGTATGTAAAACCTCTTGTACAGCTTATCTGAGCACCTTTTTATTATACATTTATCTACTAAACAGTCTTTTGTTATATGCTTCTTTTCTCACACGTATCTTTCTATTACATAGTTATCTACTAGACATTATCTAATCTAACGCTGAACAGATAAAACAATCTTCACCGTGAGATATCTCAAAACTGACTAAAATTTTAACCTTATTTCTATTATTCTGCAATAAAATTAACAATCCAGGGTATTGCGAGTATCATCCACAAAGTTGTCCAATTTTTCACTCAGTCTTTCCCAAAGAGACTCTTCTCTCACATGCGTCCACGTATGTCCAAACCGTATACACCAGAGACCTAACCTAAAATCTAGTAACAAGGAGAGTGCAAGTTTGGGTCATAGATTTAGTTAAAACTTTGCAGGTTTGTAGATTTAGTCATCCAGTTCAAGAAAACTTACTCGATAGTCTTTGAGATATTTATGATTAAAGCTTTATTATTCTTAACTAGAGATTTATTTTAATAGTTATGGATAGTTATCAAGCGGCATTGTAGCCTAACGGTAATATTTGAAAATTGCCATCAGTGTGGGAATTTTTAAATATCGCCATTAGGCCACAACGGTACTTGATAAATATTAAGGCAATAATAAAACTCTAATCATAAATATCTTGAAAACTATTGAGCTGTTGCCCTTATAATGGTACATTTTCTTAAACTGGATGACTTAATCTACAAATTTACAATGTTTCAACTAAATCTATGATCCGAAGGACTTGCATTCTCCTCGTCAGTCGTTCCCAAGCAGACTCTTCTCTCACATGCGTCCACATACGTCCAAACCGCATACACCAGAGGCCTAACCTAAAATCTAGTAACAAGGAGAGTACAAGTCCTTTGGGTCATAGATGTAGTTAAAACTTTGCAGGATTGTAAATGTAGTCATCCAGGTCATGAAAATGTACTCGATAGTCTGATATATTTATAATTAAAACTTTATTATTCTTAACTAGAGATTTCTTCCAATAGTTATCGCTAGCTATCAAGTGGCATTTGATGAATATTCGAAATACATACATAATTAAAGCAATAATAAAACTCTAATAATAAGTATCTCGAAAACCATCGAGTAGTTGCTGTTATAATGATGCATTTTCTTGAACTGGATGACTAAATCTACAAACCTGCGAAGTTTCAATTAAATCTATGACCCGAAGGACTTGTAAGCTTGTCTCCTGTAAGCCTTGTCCAACCTCTCTTTCCTTTTCCTACCCTTCTCTTCCTCCAAAACGATGCTAGTATCTCAGCAACCTAATGCACACACGACCAGCACACGTAGCATTACTTCTCCAATCAAAGTTGGTCTCTAGAAAAGAAGCGACTGAAATTCCAAGGACACGTAATAAGCGAGGAGAAGCAATTCCACTTACCTTTCTCTTCCTTTCCTGCACGAAATCTACCCTGCGTACCCAGACCTCCTCGGTGGAGTCATAATCAAGAGTGCTAGAACTACTCGCCTGGCTCTTCATTTCTATCAAACTGCTGTCGAAGAACCTTTTATCGAGATGCGGACTAGGAAGAGGGCTGGTTCTCGAGAAGGTCATGCTGGTCGAATAGGTCGGCGGATCGGTAGCCGGGAAGGTCATACCGGGCCCAGTGGTGTGCCTTCTCCTCAGCGGAGGCTTGGTGGTGGACGTCGGCGACGTGACAGTGGACGTGGTGAACCTGGACGACGTGGTAGTGGTGGTGGTAGTAGTGGTCGTGGACGTGGCGACCGACGTGGTCGTCGAAACGGTCGTTGTAGTCACCGTGGGAGCCGTGGTCTGAGGCTTCGGCTCAGAGACGCTAGGCTCTGGATTCGACTTTTGGTCGATCTTCTCCGAGCTAGATTTCTCGGATATACACGGACTAGAGGCTTTCGAGGAGACGCTCTCGTTCTTCTCCTCTGGTTCTTCGATCTTCGCGACATCCTTCTTGCTCTCGCTAATGACCTTGGCGATCGGTATTTCCACGTTTTTCGCTAAAACACAGGGAAAAAGGAGGATTAGCTGGGAGCACGGCTGGTGGCGATCTCGTTGCGCAATTACGACAAAGAGGCTATTATTCGACCCGGTCGCGCTCGTGACACTCGCCCCTTTCAAGGCTCGCAGATATGAAGACCTGTCTGGTACGCGGTTTCGCGCTAGGCTGCCTGATTCGACACGCGTTCGTGTGCCAGACTGCATCGCGCAGCCATCGTAACAACGTCTGTTATTGTATTTTTCATAGCAAGTATACCTATTCTCGTGGCTGACTGCTGGCCGTGCATAATGTTAACCGTCAGCAATATGATCCAGAGAGACGTCGGCCATTAAATTTGATCGGGCTTGGCGACTCGAGTGAGCAAATCGAGGGAAGCTTCGCAAGCTCTAGGAACTATTACATCGTTACAAACGTGGAATATCATGCTTCCGGGGACACTCTATAAATAAACATCGGCTGAATGAAGTAACTGTTCGCGTCTCGTAGCTGTGTTCCATAGAACGGATGGATGGCAAACGGTACCCACGTTGCTCCTGTGCATCGTCGATAAAGGTCGATCAGATCGATGCAGTTGGACAATCTGAACTAAACTAACATTCTTTTCCTTTCAAATCTTTAATTCGCTATACATCAGCGTACTATCCACGTGTTAATCACATTTCTATACCAAAATTCTGCCCAGTCTAGGTTAAAAGACACTTGTTCCATAAATGCATGCACACGAAATATTCATTCACTGCAGAAATTGATTGACTCCACTTTCTGAAAAATCTGAAATATACAAAGTTATGACTGTACCAAGTTCTTTGACACTTATATTTTAGATTTTTCAAAAAGTGGAGTCAATCGATTTGCGCAGTGAACGTATATAGCTAGACACCGCGTGGAAGACTAGAAATTGGAATATTTTGAAATATTTTGAAATATTTGGAAATATTTTAATTCTGGAACGTCATAGAGTGCTAACACTATTGATAGATAGATTGATAGAAATTAAGAGACGATGTTTCCCGTTTTGGTATTAATAAATATAACGCGTGGTTGCCTAAGTGGAGTGTCTTCTCGCGGTGTTAAGAGAAACGTTGCCAAACGGAACTAAACGAAGCTAAACCACTAGCCACACGCTAATCTTAGCTCTCATTGAACGAGTGCGAGCTCCTGTTAATAGCTCTTCGCGCGTTTTAATGCCCGAATCGTGTTTCGTAACACGCTGCTTTTCTCGCAATCTTCCATAGACGTTCCTTGTGCACGGCACACGATCGAAACGGATCGACCTGGTTCTCGCGGAGAAATGCTTCGCGTTTCAATGAAAATCCTAGCCTCCAACAGACGTAAAATCGATCGTCTAGGATAATTGTTTTGGAAAATTCCTTCCTTCCTTTCTTATTTTTATTCTATTTCCGCTTGGATCGATTATCTCAGTCGAGTGTGCACGGATTGATCGGTACAAGACAGACGGTGAAAACTTTGACTATAAATTGGTGGTATTGAACGTCGGAAAAATAGAGTAGGATAATGTTATATGAAAAAGGGAGTAAATGTGACACCTGACGATATCGTAGCCGAATGTTCGGCGGATGCAGACACGTGCATAGCGCCCTAATTTAAACGATGACTGTAGAGTCGACGTGTACCTACAGGCCATTTTCAGATGCCTAAATTATTAAATTTCGGTTGAATAAAGTATGTCGGTATGCAGGAGAAAAGTCGAGATTAAAAGGGAACGGGCTGATAAAAATTAACGATACAAACGATACTCTGTAATGCACACCTAAATATATTACACATAGTGTACACGAATAATAATATTTATAGTGGGAATAACTTAGGCGAGTATTATCGTGTCTTTAAACAAACAAATATTAATTTTGCCAATATTCATTTTTCTGAAAGCAGTGAATTATTATTGTTCTTAATTGTTCTTAATTGTTTTTATTGTAAATTATATATATTGTTCTTAATAATTGAAGGAATAAAATATCCGAAACTTGCCATTTTGAATGGTTCTGTAGCCTTTAAACGTACAAATACAGTACGCATAGTGTACACGAATAATAATATTTAAAGTGGGAATAAATTAGGTGAGTATTATCGTGTCTTTAAACAAACAAATATTAATTTTGCCAATATTCATTTTTCTGAAGGCAGTGAATAAAATAAAATATCCGAAACTAGCCATTTTGAATGGTTCTATAACTAAGTGTTAATGGGCGACACATTTTCAAAATATTTGAAGAAATTCTCTCAAATGTGCTTTTCCTCGAATTAAATTCTAAAACGTGTAAATTGATATATAATATATAATATTCCATGTGAAAGTTACAATTGAATTTTAATAACAATAATAAACAAGCTATATACTAGACTTATCAACAGTCTAATAATACTGATACCTTATCAACCTGTACGTCTCGAGGGAAAAATATCTAATTACATCGCTATATTAATTAATTTCTTATCGAAATTCACGTTTTATTAAGATTTCGACGGTTTCAATGGTCACTTTCTTTTCAAATTTTGCAAAAATTGTCATTTATTAACCCTCTGCAGTCGAGAGGCGACTCTCGGTCGCCATTTAACCAGATTCTAAAAATCGATGTTAATCGATATGTCAAATTTAAAATTACCCAACAATGCGTGGAATTTCGAAATAAAATAATTCTACGTCTTAATTTTCACACGATTTCCTATTCACCGTTTTAAAAATATCAAAATAAATATCGAAATAAAAATAACGAAAATATCTCCGAGTGCAAAGGGTTAAGATATCGAAATTTGTCAATGTAATTTCGCCTTTAACGAGACAAGTTACCGAAAACTTTAATCTTTTTCGTTTCATTTAACCCTCTATGGGTCCGTGTAATTTTCAAGTTACATGCTAATGTATGGGTATTTTATTCAATACTGCATTCAACGTTATCGTCTTCGTCACTTCAGTTCGCGATTTTTCTTTCGATATATTTATAATTATTTTTACAATACCTCTCGTGGGTCGATTTTTAAAAATTCGAATTATTTTTCATTTACCGGTTATTCGATCATGATAGGTTAGGTCCTCTATGGCCCCCTATGACCTTTTTTCCACAAGATGGCGTGGAAAATTAGCTTGCCTATCTATTGCACATTATCTTGGCACAATAGTACAAACGTTGTTAATTCAAACTTTCAATATGAATTCGTTATAATAAAATTGTCAAAACTGCTGAATTTATTGGTTGATATTTGTTGATTTTATGTTACATACAATTCTTATAGTCAAGAAAAATATATATTCGGTCCATAGAGGGTTAAGAAATAATGGATAATCCGCTTCGTATACACCAATTGGAAAAAAGCAAAAACGAAATAACGTGTTACATACTAATACACGGAACATAGTTACATGTGCATTTATCGAACTTCCGATGGGACATTTAAAACCGGATTTACCATTAATTATGCATACGGCTGCAATGAGCATTTTTCTCTTACATAATAAAAAAAAAAAAAAAAACGGATTCGATATGATTGATACATTATGATAAAACGGAACGACCGTGCAGGTAATAGAATTTAAATGAACAAGTTTTAAGATCGTTAATGGCAGACAGACTGAAAAATGCTCGTGACGAGCTAATATGACTCAATGGACTACGTGACAACTAAAAAGGCAAGTGTTTTAACAAAATCGTTAATCGAAGTGAAAAATTTACATCGGAATGTCAAGGTCGGAATTATTTAATCGGAGAAAAATGAGAATTGAGTCGATATTGAAATGTTATTTCGAGACCCGAGTTGCATCGGAGCGCCTAATTAGGGGAAAATGTCGATTAGCTTGAATTTTTCTCGCATTTTGACCCCCTTTTTATCATCACGTGCGATGCAAGTATAATAATATTTTCATTCATGGAACGAAAACTCTCGCTGACCACAATGAGCCATCGATGAATCACATGGAAAGATAAAAAAGATTTGTATTTCGCACACTGACTGCTATATTGCTCATCCATTGCTTTCACGGTATCACCATTGCGATTATCAGCGACCAGAGTGTCACAATTGTTCAAAATAATTAAAATAAAACCGATATCGTTGATTATAAAATTTTAAACCACGTATAAGTAACAGTATTATGAAATAATAGGAACACTGTTTAATAATTTAAAAAATTTGTTGTAAGAATAATTGCAAGATCAAGTGACAGAATTTTTAATCAAAAGTAATAAAAATTTTATGGTGGTTTTCTAAAATCATCTTAGGAAACTTGCATGCCAGTCAATGTGCCAGATAATCCAGGATAAATAGCTCAAACAAAATCTTACTCTTTAATGAAACAAAGTATGAGAAACTGAACAATATTATGAAATAATAGGAACACTGTTTAATAATTTAAAAAATTTGTTGTAAGAATAATTGCAAGATCAAGTGACAGAATTTTTAATCAAAAGTAATAAAAATTTTATGGTGGTTTTCTAAAATCATCCTAAGAAACTTGCATGCCAGTCAGTGTGTCAGATAATCCACGATAAATAGCTCAAACAAAATTTTAATTTTCAATTACAGCTAATTTCTCGTCATCGACAAAGACAGTACTAATAACTAACTAAATAGCTACCATTACTATTACCAATTTATTTATTATCTCTTTTCAAACTCGTGACTTAAATTAACATAAAAAATGAAAGAAAAATATATTTTTCCGTAATCTTTTGCATCCCCAAGAGCAAATCGGAATTACCCCATCAAAATGGTCTCGAATTTCTTTCCAACCCTATTCCTTTAATAAAAATAACCACGCTAGTAAACCTTCTATTAGACCCACAATGGCCATAACAATGGTAAGGAACATCCAACGTGAGAGTGTAAAGGACGATCCTCAGAGCCAGACTACGTTATCTTAACAGCTAACACGGAATAAATATAATCCACTGTAACTACATAATACACGTCTCTTACCATCTTCGTTCTCGTATTCATCCTCTTCCCTGCACTCCGACAATCTTCTACCCCACGGATAAGGACTATGAGTCTGATTCCTCGACGGTAACCTGTTCACGTGGGACAAAAAGTAATGATGAAAGAAACTATCCACACCGTCTGAATCCTCTCCGGAGGACTGCAGCATATCCTTGAGGGCGGCCAGAGAGGTGATGGTGTTGTAATTGATCGCCGAAATCAAGTCATCCTCGATATCACTGTCGTCGGTGGTATCGTCGTTCTTCGACGCCTGATCCTCCTTCTTGGTCTCAGACGTGACCGTCTTAGTCTGTTCGGTTTTCGAAGCCTCCGTCTTATCGTCTGAACTGGTTTCAGACTCGTCATCAGAGGTGCTCGTAGACGTTGTACTGCTCGACGATTCCTCGTCCTTTTTCCCGTCGGTTTTTTCCTCTTTGAGCTCGTCCTCGTCGGAGCCTTTACACTCGTCCTCGTCATCTTCGTTCTCTTGGGACACAGCCTTGGATAATTTAGTCGAAGCCTCGTCGTTTTGACTAATATTCTCTAAGTTCTTCAGATTCTTCAATGCCTCCTGGTCGCCTAAATCTTTGCTTATCTTCAATACGTTGCTGTCCTCCTGGCCCGTCATCTTGTTCTGATGCCGATTATTGGCGGTCACATCGCACTCGTCCGATTCGTTCTGCTTGTCACCACCAGAACTCTCCATCGAGGAATCTGAAAGGAATAATTCCTCTTGAATATTCCGAGTAACCGATCAATAAACATCGAAATGTCAAAGAAGCCCGAAGATCGTTTAATCTTTCTACGTAGCGACTCGGTACCCTAATCTCGCGGAGTATAAACGGAATAAAAATATCGCATTCTTTTGCATACCAGGCACGGGAGAATTTTACAGATATAATAACAATTATGATATTAATAATTACTAATTAGTAATAATAAAACAGGTGGCTCTCGTATAATACGAAATGAAAGAAATAATTTCCAAAGTCGTTATTCACCGAGAAATATTCGTCCTAAAATAAGATAGGAAGGATCAGGTGAAAAGACAAGGAATTCTATGAAATTTTTATAAATAAAATAAATTTCCAAGTAATAATCAATTACTTAAAAATAATAGATATGTGAGATTAGAATAAGTACGGCCCTGAAAGAATGCCAAGTGTGTTTGGGCTTAGGATGCAAGCGGATTAACTGCAAAGAATGTTCATGGTAGGGTCGAGTGAAAGTTTGGGGATACGTCCAGAGTGATTGAAGTCCTGACCCACGGAGGTTGCGTGGGAAAGGGGCATGATTGGGAAGGAAAGCATGAATGCTTTAAATAAGGGTGCAAGGGCGCGGACAGCTCCAGTCTTGAACGGTCTCCAGGAGTCTTTTGGAAGTTGCTAATAGCGTGTCAATATGGCAATAAGAACTCAAAGTCGAACGTAACCATAGCGAATCTCTCTTAACCAATACTCTATGTATGAGCTTATTTTATTTCATAAGAAGTAAACAGCGCTATTTTAGCCAATCCACCCAAACCAATATGGTAGATATGACACAGACATGATAGATGAAAAAGGGTGCAATCTTAACTCCACTGTTGACAGTGATTCCAACTGCCATTGCCAAAATATTCACCTAAAATCACTGGGAGGACTACTGTTCTTATTCTAGCATCATCCTGAATATTAATTTCTACAAACTATTTTCGCAAGAAATAGAGCCAGTGTCTCGAGGAAAATAATAAAGAGGGAATAGCCAGCAGCGTATCCAAAAGTTCTTTGAAAAGATAAATCAAGGAAAGAGTACACAAGTAACGACAAATAAATCATAAAGGAGAAAAATTGTCTTAGAAATTCAAGATTACAGTTTGCAGCTCTTCAAAGAAGCCTTCCACTCTTGTGCATGAATGGCTTTCTTCGGAACAGTTAACGATGGTGTACACGGTGTATACTTCACTATTCATTGCGCTATTATTTCGTCGTTCCTTGAACATTCTTCTAGCACCGCAGAAAGATCATTCACGACACTTTTGTGATGTTTCAGAGCGGAAGGGAAGCCGAGATTTTTCAGTGCGAAGCGATTTATAATCAAGGCGATGATAACTAGGACACCGAAAAAAAGGTAAAAATAACTCGCCAATCGATCAATTAATTCTCTCATAATAAGCTCGCAAGATGACCCGTTAAGCTGTCCTTATTCTCTCTGCGTGGATAAATATATATCGTATATATATACGTAATTATCGATATAATTATCGGTGTAATTATTCGCCACCTTCTTCGAAGTGTATAAAAGATGAAAAGACCATGGGAAAATTCGATGGGGAAAGTTCTCGCTCGTCTCTTCCTATGAAATCGAGAAACACGAAAATGCTGGTGGAAAATAATCACGTTAACATCGAAGGTACAAAACACGAATGTTTTCAACAAGCGATGAAAGTAGCAAAGTTCATAAAGCGACGTAATGGAGCAAGCGAAAGGGTATTAAAATTTTTTTAATTAAACGACCACGTTAACCTTCTAAACCACGCTCTCGTGCAACTTTTAATGAGGAACGGAGAAAAGAACCCAGAGAAATATCGTGACAATGTCTGAATAAAATCTTAACAACCGTCCTATATAAGGAACGCGTCCTTCCTCTTATTGACCAACAGTACTCTAGCTCTACGATCCTGGAAGATTCCTTGAGAATCGTGCATTTGCTTCTCCTACAGACACGCAAAAACGTATTACGGAATTTTAGTCGAAGGTGAACACTATGTACGTCAAACTACACTCGTAATGTTCAAATTATTAATCATTGCTTTTTGAGACTGTACATTTAAATTACTCCGCGGGAACAAGTAAAACTATGGAAATTGAAAATGAAAAATAAAAACTTATATTTTCTTCGATGTGTCGATAATATTCGTGATATTAGTGATTAGTGACATAATGTTAAACTGATAGTATAATAAATAAAATATTCGTGTACTTTAACATTATTGCCAATCGTTGTTAATTATTATTTTCTAATAACCTTAAATTTAAATTGGTCGGTTGTAATAAAAAATAAACGCTATATCTCTAAAAAAAATCGTGGAAGTAAAAAACAAAATGGCGAACATACCCAATTTAATGAGATTAAAATGATAGTATAGCAATTTAACGGAGCAAATTCGGTCTCTGTGACTTTAAAAATAAAGAATAAATATATTCCTAAAAGAAAATGGCGACTTATGGAAATAAAAAAGAAAATGGCGAATAACATACCCAATTAAACGGAATTAAAATGATAGTATAGCAATTTAACGGAGCAAATTCGATCTCTACAATTTTAAAAATAAAGAATAAATATATTCCTAAAAGAAAATGTCGACTCGTGGAAATAAAAAAGAAAATGGCGAATAACATACTCAATTAAACGGAATTAAAATGATAGTAAAGCAATTTAACGGAGGAAATTCGGTCTCTGCGACTTTAAAGAATCCCTAGACCCGAATCCCTTCGTTACTTCGTAACTTCGACGATTTCATACGTGTTCGAGAAGCACGTAGGCCATTGAGAACCTTAGGCTTAGAGGGGAAACAAAAATGGCCGGTGACCCGGATAACTTAATTGATTAAACGCAATTGGCCGGCAAGCAAAACTCCGAATTCGAATTCGAATGCTGGTCCAGCGAACCGAGCATTCGTTTGAATTCTTCCATTTCCGTCTCCCGAGCAAATTCGATGTTTGATTTCCTCCGTGAAAAATTCCGAACGTCAGGCCGGAATAAATCTAACGTATATTCCGATTCGACTGATCAGCGCGAGAAAATTAACGACGAGGTGCAAATAACAAATGCTATTTGTTAGATTTCCCGCTCTGTCCGTTTTTTTAACCAGCAAGGAACGCTTTGTTGCATTCGTGAACACGTCACTGGCGCATTGCGGTAAGTACGCCCTCTATTTCGTAACCGTGGAAACGTTTGTCTGTATAGCAAGTTTTGCTATAGATGCATATTATACAGCAACCCGGTCCTTCGCTATACCCGGCGGGAAGAGCAGGCGAATCACGGCACACGAAGGAAACAATAAGGCTAGGTATAGTTGCGTCTAATTATTTTCGTTAATGAACTTTTCACGTGCTGCTGTATCGATCGATGGTAAAAAAGGAAAGGCGAGATATATCGCTGAGTGGAAGGTAGAGAGTCGGTTTACACGTGATTCGCTTCTTCTCTTGCTTCCATGAAATTGTTACGTGTAAACCGGCGCTAATAGACAGATAGGTCATACAGAAAATCGAACTTCATCGCGCGCGAGGTTATGTTAACGTACTTCGATAGCGGCCCACGCGGTCTTGGATTTGTGGCAATGGTTGTATAGATTTTTAAATATATATATGTTGGTATAATAACACTTTGCACTCGACGATCTTTTCGTTACGGGAAAATAGTAATTCGAAGACTTCCTGCCATAAAGTCGACGATATTTCTAAAACGGTGAATAAGAGATCGTATGCAAATTAAGACGTAGAATTATTTTACTTCGATATTCCACGCATCGTTGGGTAATTGTAAATTTGATATATTAATTAACATCCATCTTTAGAATCTGATTAAATGGCGACTGAGAGGCGCCTCTCGAGTGCAAAGGGTTAAAATTTCGAAGCTCGATATTAACCCTTTGCACTCGATGACTTTTGGCTAGAGAAGAGTAGAAATTCAAAGATTCTCTACTAAAAAGTTGACGATACTTTTTTGAGCAGTAAATAAAGAATTGTATAATAATAGAATTGTAGAATTATTTGACTTCGATACCCCGCACACTGTTACATTGCATTAAATTTGATATATCAATTAATATCGATCTTCCAAATTTTATGAAATGGTGACTGAAACTCACTTCTCGTGTGCAAAGGGTTAATTAATATATCAAATTTAAGATAATACGATTTTTTATTTAGTACTCGAAAAATATTATTACAGTCTTATAACAGGAAATTTTTCAACTCGTACCCTTCTTTATTCAAAAAATTATCGAGCTCAAAGGATTAATCTTGCACTAGTATCTACTATAACATATTTTATTTTATTTTTTGATTTCTCATTAACGATTTCTCTCAATTTTTATATTTATATTATATTACATTAATATTCGTCATATTCCCTTTTCTCAATTTTTCATATAATTATTCGAATATTCTAATAAATAAATATTCAACACAGTGGTACGTTTGTCGAGCAATATTTATCGGTATAAAACGCCTAAGTGTCTGGAAGATTGGAAATTGGTCAGAATAAAAATTTATCGCATTTTCTGTGTTATTACAGATACCAATCCGCGTATTTAATTATCGAATGATAATTAAAAATATCGATCGCTTATCTCGACTATCGTTTACTAATCTATACGTTTAATTTAGCAGTAGAACGAATTCCTTATAACTAATCCTGTGAATAGTGGATGAAATATTAATAACAATAGGAACAATTCCTTATTTAATTATAAAAATGATCAAACACAGATATTAAGTTCAAATATAATTAACCCATCAGCTGCCAAATTTCTTTTCCTGAAATTTTTGGCCGGATAAGTTGTATATATGCACAAAAGATCGCGTAACAGTATAATTATATTCAAATTATGTTTCGTTTTGAAGATATTTGATATTTTTGAAAAAGTCCCAAAATAGGTGTCGTTATAAAATGATCGATAAAATCATTTCGATAAAAAACAAAAGACTGAGTGAGTAACAAATCGTTACTATAACCTCTAAATTACATATTTATGTACGGTATTTCATTATAATATAAAAACCAAACCAAAAATATAATGCTTCAAGTATGACAATTCTGTCCCGTTCAACTTGCACACGAATTTCAAATTTGTTCGCTTGTTATATAGAAACGAAGCACAGAATACACAATTTTTGCTACATACGATATTGACTGATATATATAAAATAAAACTAACCTGTCAGACGTACCAAATATATTTTTGGCACCGAATGGTGTATGTAAAATTCCAAAATCGTGGCAGCTAATGGGTTAATTTCTCATAGTCACATACTCACACCTCTTTTCGCTATTAAAACTCAATTGCAACTGACCTATGCTGAATCACTCTCGTTTTTATTCTTCTTTCATTCATTTTGTGAACATACATAATTCATACAACACCACAACCATTACACGCATACTCATTTATCATATTCTCCTTCTTTACTCCTACTCCTTTATTATATCAACATATATATATTTAAAAATCTGTGTAACCATTACCACACTATTGTATGGTTCCAAAATATTGGTTTAGTCTGTCGTAGGTTCTTCAACGAGCATAAGAAAATATAAATCTATTTATTCGTATGGTACTCTTATCTGCCTGTATGAAATTTATATAAATTTGAGACTATTTGTAAGTGGTGGATGATATATTAATAACAATATGAACAATTCTTTATTTAATTACAAAAATGAACAAACGCATATTTTAAGTTTAAATATAATTAATTTATCACAATCATATGTTTATACCTCTTTTCACTATTAAAACTCAATTGCAACTGTTTTGTTCTTTCTTCGTTCATACATTACATGGACATGCACAATTCACGCACACCTCGATCATTACACGCACACTCGTTTATCACAATAACCTGAATTCGTTAGATATTGCCATTCCATGCATACTTGTTCCACTCGTCCCTTTCTTACATACATCGCTCCTTTATCCCTTTGCACTCGAGAGGCGCCTCTCAGTCGCCATTTAATCAGATTCTAAAGATGGATGTTAATTAATATATCAAATTTACAATTACCCAACGATGCGTGGAATATCGAAGTAAAATAATTCTACGTCTTAATTTGCATACGATCTCTTATTCACCGTTTTAGAAATATCGTCGACTTTATGGCAGGAAGTCCTCGAATTACTATTTTCCCGTAACGAAAAATTCGCCGAGTGCAAAGGGTTAACTATACATTATTAATTACATTAGTGATTAAAATAAAATTGGAAATATTTATATATTAGCAAGATGCAACTATTACTATGAAATTGGAAACACAGGACTGTCACAGGAATTATTTTGATTTTATTTTCATTTGGTATTTCTAGTATCGAATAGTTTCTTTCTTTTGTTATGGTTTTCATACTGGTTTAAATATACCTATGAAACAGGGGAAAATTGAATGATTTCTTATTCACCGTTTTAGAAATATCGTCGACTTTATGGCAGAAAGTCTTCGAATTACCATTTTCCTGTAACGAAAAATTCGCCGAGTGCAAAGGGTTAACAAATGGCGACTGAGGGGCGCCTCTCGAGTGCAAAGAGTTAAGACATTACAGAGGAATGGAAGAAAGTATCTGGAAAAAATATCTTGCACGAAGGATCAGTCTGTTACCGACATTTACGGCTAATGCAGCAACAGGTACGGTTTGCTGAATAATAAAATTACTTATTCCACGAGGATGTAAAGCAAGCTTCCTTTAACGAGTACAATCTAATCCGACATGAAGGAAATACTCTTGCGTGAAGTAAATTATTCGCAATTTCATATCCGGTGCACTTCGAGATAAAAGTGCTCGCAGATTCTTTACGATCTATGGTTACTCGATGCTCAAAATGTGCAAGAAAATAAAATATGCCACGCTGTTATATCGGAATAATTTCTTCGCTGTAAACAGATTAATGTGTCAATCTGAGCGATTAGACAAACACCGAGTTATTTGATTAAAAAGAAATAACGATCTTCGAAAGTACACGGAAATATACGCGAAAGATATAACATTTTATACGAAAATAATTACACCAGAAACTCTTTTCACACGATACTTTTTCCACACAATTCACTTTTACCTGTTTCCATCTTTTTAATTTTCTTTATAACACGTATTACCCGTTTTAAACATTTTTAACTCCTTTTGCACCACTTTTTCAACATATTTTGCTCGTATGTGCACAGTCTCTTTAATAAATTTCACTTAATTTTATTTCAAACACATAAAACAGGCAATTGTTCAACGATGTTGTTATTTTAACACTAAAATTATCGAAGGTACAGAAAGATTTGCTTCAGCCTTCTCATTTCTGCTGCTTCTTGGCAAAGTTAATACCGATTGTTATTCAAATGCAAGGGTAATTATGTATATCCATTTATCATCACACTTTAATCATTATCACCTGTCTATAGCGTATTTAAATATTTAATACGAATCTTCTATAATTTTAATAAGCCATTCGAATATTTAATACCACATTTAACACAGGATCTATACTTGGTATAGATCAGTTGCTTTTCGATTTTTCGAACGTTCACTGTGTAAAAACAATCCCTGGTGTAGGATAATCTAGAAAAGAAACGAATAATAGACGTTACTTTCACGATCACTGACACGTGCTGCTCCGAGAACGATCAAGCCCAGAACGCTGGAAGCGATTAGAAGATCAAAAGGGCTAAAGAGATCCAAGCAT
>NW_016912091.1:27456-80459 GCF_001483705.2 Eufriesea mexicana
CCTGCAACTCGCAAAGCATCGGCAATGCTTGAGAACCAAACTTCTGAAACCGGATAGCCAGCCAAAAAGAAAAAGAAAGCAGAGAGGAAATAAATGAAGGAAGAAAAATAAAGCAATTTAAATAAGCAATTCTGAAATCCTCTCAAAAGCACACAGCACGTTGGACTAATTTTATCTGGGAAATTTAACGAGCAAGGTGATAGATAATGCCGGTAAAGCAAACGTAACTTCGATAAGATAAATAACTTTCCACGCTGATGTATGTCAATATAGATGCAACGAAAGCATAAATCATGGACGGTACTCGGGATCACACGGACGATCTACGTCGATCGATCGAACGGAAACGAAAATACGCGAATAGAGAGCACAATTGGTCAGCGACACGCGTCCATACGTATGAGAGCAGCGATTAAACGCGAACAAACACGAGATCCAATTGATTCCTCCGCGTCGCGTCACAGACTCTGGGCTAAAGCGTACCGGAAGTCGGGGCAGGTATACCAGGTCGTTTAATACAATCTTGACAGGGGTAAAGTAAAGTGACGGCGATATGGGTGGACAGATATCGCGGGAACATATGTGGATCTCTGGCCGGCTGCCAGGCTCGTTTCGCGAATACTTGTTTACCGCGTGCTAGAGAGTGACGTAAAGGTCTATTGGGCTCGTGGACCGACCCGGAACACGTGACGACGTCTCCGAGTAGATCAGTCTGCCTCGAAGACGGGGGATGATCGAACTCGACCCGACGACATTTGATAAATCGATTGGAAAATGGTGGATACAGCGAAATTATCGTCTTTTCTAATAATACACCTATCTAAAACACGCGATGGTGTCTCCGTGTAGATTATCACGTCAGATTTTATTTCGATGTTCTTAGTATAATTGTGATCATTCGTTATTTAAGTTATAGCATTGAAACAAACGGTGACTAAGAGTCACCTCTCGAGTGCAAAGGGTTAATATACCGATTTGGAACCCGTGATGGTGTCCTGTGTAGCCTGCTACATTGACATCGGTCGATATTTGATAAATCGATTGGAAACTGGTGGATACAGCGAAATTATGGTCTTTTCTATTATTATACACCTATCTAAAACTCGCGATGGTGTCTCCGTGTAGATTATCACGTCAGATTTAAAGACGGAAGATGATCAAGCTCGAGGTCGTTGGATGAAATCCGTCAAACGAAATTTGATGGAAAGAGCGAACTTATGGTTGTTTCTTTTTATCAACCCTTTGGACTCGAAGATTTCTTCATTGTGAAGATGCAATTCGAAGCTCTTCTTAGATTTTCATAAGCTCGCTGATACTCTTTATGCTAAAATTAAGAAAAGAAATTCGTGAATTTGCGTGAGAAACGAACGCATAGAATAATTTTATTTCGATGTTCTTAATATAATTGTGATCATTCGTTATTTAAGTTATAGCATTGAAACAAACGGTGACTAAGAGTCACCTCTCGAGTGCAAAGGGTTAATATACCGATTTGGAACCCGTGATGGTGTCCTGTGTAGCCTGCTACATTGACATCGGACGATATTTGATAAATCGTTTGGAAACTGGTGGATACAGCGAAATTATGGTCTTTTCTATTATTATGCACGAAACGAAATTTGATGGAAAGAGCGAACTTATGGTTGTTGCTTTTCATTAACCACTTGCGCTGGCAAGAAATTCACAGACGTAGGTGCCCGAAGGGTCCAGTGTTCCGTGACAATTGCATGACGACGTGTATCCTCGTTGTTGGCGATTTTGCGACAAAAGCGTTACGACGTGCCTCGCACGTCTTTCCAGCGCGAGTGGTTAATATACCAATTTGGAATCCGTAATTGTGTCTCCGTGACGTACGTGAGTTTGCTGTTTAACAATTATATATTTATGACAAATTATAATATGCATACGTCGCAAAAAGATTACAGAGGTTAGGTATATGTAGTGAAATTTCTTTTAATACTATTATTATCTTCTCACTGTTCACTTCACGCTTTTCATAACAAATTGACTCTCCTCGCAACAAATTGGCTCTGACCTATAACAATTGCACATGTAATACCATGCAATGACGTGTATACCTCGTTGTTGGCGATTTTGCGACAAAAGCGTTACGACGTGCCTCGCACGTCTTTTCAGCGCGAGTGGTTAATATACCAATTTGGAATCCGTAATTGTGTCTCCGTGACGTACGTGAGTTTGCTGTTTAACAATTATATATTTATGACAAATTATAATATGCATACGTCGCAAAAAGATTACAGAGGTTAGGTATATGTAGTGAAATTTCTTTTAATACTATTATTATCTTCTCACTGTTCACTTCACGCTTTTCATAACAAATTGACTCTCCTCGCAACAAATTGGCTCTGACCTATAACAATTGCACATGTAATACCATGCATTCTAGATCTTCCAACCGCACTTCCAAAAACATACATATCTACATTCGTGCCAACACTAGACCTCACACACTCGCATTGACACTAATAAAACCAAATCCATAATGTGAATTTGAAAAATGAACAGACTCGAGATCCATGGATGAAATTTGATAAATCGATTGGAAATTGCTGGAACAAGTGAAGGTATTATTGACGTATGTGTTTTATTAATGTATCAGTGTAGAGTGTATATTGCATATTTGAGATAGTTGCAGGTTTCGCTATCGCTAGATTAGGTTTACGCAATGATAGTGATTTAAGTGAATTATTGTGAAAGTTTTTCTTTCTTCTCACGAGGGGAGCTTTTGTAATTTTTAATTATCGGCCCACATTCGAAATCTCGAATCAATGTCACGCGCGTGGCGAAGAATACGAGATACGTAAGAGATGTATGCAATGGACGTATTGAATAGTATTGTGATCGTTAGGTAGCTACTTATAAGGATCGAAGATATATTTTTAGGTCTTGCAACTATATAAATACCTTAGACATATTTGAACTGCTACTTTTTTTAATCGAGTTATGCATTATGGGGGGAGGGGCATTTTTAAGACTGAAAACTGCATATTTTTCTTATTTGAATTTTCATATTTCTTTTTGCACCATTTGGTATTTTTTATTTTTTTATTTAAATGTACTTTCGACTTCATTTTGTAATATTTATTATTAAATTAAATTTGCAATATTTGCAATTATTGCACCACTTACTGTTTTTCATTTCTTTCTTTAAATATATTTTGGACTCCATTTTTGTAATATTTATTATTAAATTAAATCAATAACAGTTCATTATTAAATTAAATTTACAATATTTGCAATTATTGCACCACTTACTATTTTTTATTGTTTTCTTTAAATATACTTTCGACTCGATTTTATAATATTTATTATTAAATTAAATTTGAAATATTTTCTAATAACCATTAAAATAATAATAATCTATAGCTATTTAGAGATGTAGCCAAATATTTTCAAATATACGACTTTTTAATTCTATTATATTAATATCTTGAAACACAGTTTCACTGAAATTTCTACATAATCAAATTTGCTCAAATTCGATTGTCAAATTTCTCAAAAGCAAATCTCATTACGTAATTTCTTTTCCAAATTTTTTATCATAGGAAAACGTGCATCGAGATTCAAAATGTCCTAGGAAATATTATTTTCAATACGAATATTGTGCAAATAAAATAAATTATTATATTATCGAGTATTACGAAAGTAAATATATATTTTTACACGCGACATTTATATAAAATAAATTGTCTCGCTTAAAAATACCCAATACAGTTTGTCACATTCCAATTAAGACACTTCGTGCTGCAACTGTACTCACAAGGAACTTTCTTCGATTCGAGTCTTCCTCGCCAAGTGCTTGCAACGTGTAATAATTGATTTGTCGCGTTTCTTTGCACTTCGACCCGAGCGTGCAACAGGATTGTATCGTTCCTTCGTGCAAACATTTGTGAAACGAACAGAGAGATGTAGAGATTCAAGCATCGACGCTTCAGCGTTGGATGAGACACCGAATGAGTGCACCTTGTCACGAGTGTTTGCAACCATAGCACGTATGACGAACACCTACGCGCGTGTAACGTGTAGACAAATTCGAAACACGACTTTTGTGCAATCGGGTGGAAGCACTGAATCGAGAATATCCAGCTGTTGCTGCATTCGATATTTCAATTATGACGAAAAATCACGTGTCGGTGACTATTACCTGCACGAGCGTTCCTTTAAAATGGCGTCATAATTTTCATTTTTATAACCATTGCAAATGTATTACACAACTTAATCTGATTATTTCGTAAAATTACTATTGATTTTTATACAGATTTTTATTTTAACCCTTTGCTCGACGATTTTTTGGTTAAAATGGGGGTACGAGTTGAAAAATTTTCTGCTATAAGGCTGATGATATTTTTGAGCAGTAGATAAGAAATCATATAATAATTAACACGTAGAATTATTTAATTTCGATACCTTGCACATTGTTATATTATCTTAAATTTGATATATTAATTAATATCGAACTTCGAAATTTTAAAAAATGGCGACTGAAGGGCTCCTCTCGAGTGCAAAGGGTTAATTATATAATTCGAATACTGGTCGTCAGAAATTTTTGAATTTTTATTTGTCATTTTCCCAATTTTATTGAGATTATACAGGGTGTCCCATTTAAACTAACACAGTGAAAAACCTTTTGAACAAGTGATTTAAAAAAAATATGAGCTGTTCACTGCACAAACCGATTAACTCCACTGTTTGAAAAATGTTAAATTTAAGTGTCAAAGCACTTGGTATAGTCGTAACTTTTTATATTTATAATAACTTCCCTGATAATTAAGATTAACACCATTAAACGACAAAAATTTTTTGGCCATTGAATAATAAATAATTTATTTCAGAGGTCACTTTGATTAACTCCGTACTCTAATGTAAATCGTTGCAATAATGCAACTCAAATGCACTAGCAAGCCATGAATGACAACGGTGAATTTTTTAGTGTCGTCTTATCGGAATTTAAGTAAAATTTAGTAAAATTTAAATTTATTACTTTTTCACTTGCCAAATCGATTAACTCTTCCAGTAACATAAAAATGGTAACATTACTAACGATTACCTTTTGGCTATTTTTCTTACAAATTTTATATACCGTTAGATGGAAGTTACATTTGCATTTATGCATTCTACGATATTTATTTCGATTTAAATTATAGAGAGAATTTTAAAAGACAATATACATTATTTCATTGCATTTCTCCACTTTTTGTTTTATGGAGTTAATCAATTTGTGCAGTGAATGGCTCATATATTTTTTAGCACATAGCATTTTTGGGACACCCTGTATATTATTTGAATTATACTCGTTCTACAATAGTATTAGATTTTTGCTTAAAGTCATTCTTGAGTTTTCCCTCATTTTCTTTTTACTTTTTCTTTCTTCTTTTATTTTCGAATTTGTTATCTTTATGTAAACGATAAAATACGATAGATAAATTCGACACGTGTATTTCGAGGAATTTTAGGGAACTGTTGAGTTCGAGATTCGAGTCGAAGATGCGGAGTTCGATATTTTTACGGATGTTTCCGAAATTTGCTGCTACGGTGTTTTCGAAATTTTAAATGTTATTTTTATATTTCATCCGAATCGCTAGGTGAAATATAGGTTCCAGTGGAGCTTAGTTGGTCCTAACTCACTTTGTTTTGACGTGATTTAAAATTGGAAAATTTTGCGAATTAACTTCTGTCTGACGATTCTTTGCGATATAGCAACTCCAGTCTCTCAGTTGCCAATGTACGACTATTTTTGCAGAGTAATATATGATATCTAGTGCATTCTTTGGTAATAAACCGTACTACGTAAATAATAAACGAATATGAAAGTGAGACGAAACCCCACTGCTTAAGAATTAATTATTGACTTTTCAAAAAATACCTGTATACTACTACAGTAGAAACATATTAAAGTATTATAAGTAGGTAACGATTAAAAAATTCACCCTTGATATAATTATAATTTTAACAATTAATTTGAGTCATTCATCTATAAAATAAAATTAAAAATCGAAACCTATTGAAAAATCAAAAATTATTTCAAAATTATCTCGAATTTGAATACAGGGAAATTCATCGATGATTAGGAATTAAATCTACTTACTTCGGTCTATCGTCCTTTAAATCCTACTTAGACAGAAGTGTCGCGAAAAATTGGAACTTCTGCAAATAAAGAATACTGCAACAAGACTGACGTCATGAAAAAAGAAGAATAATCGAGGGGATTTCGTATGCTTTTGCAAATATAGGTCAAAAGTCGGACTGCTTGAATGGCTACAAATTCGTAACTTTCGAAAATTTAATACTCCCTTCTCCACTGAGAAAATATCGATATCAAATAAAGACCACATGGGCAAAGCACGATAAGCATATTTGTGTTGATCTTCCGATTTTAATATTACACGCTACCTAAAAGGACGTATTTCTATATCAGAGTCGAAAAGACAAATAATCTGCTAAAACCAGAGATATAATCTGTTTAAAAATACGTAACGAATGGAGAAAATTGTATAAGAAAAGAAATCCAAAGACACAGTTAATGCTATTAATTATTTTAATATAAAATAATACAATTATTTTAATAATTTTTAAATTATTATTTAATATTCCTTTAAATATTTAAAAGATCAACAAAGATATATATTTAATTCCAAACTCGAATAAAGAAACAATTTTGGTAATATAAGATTCTACTTATATTAATAATATCAATATTAATTTTGTATATTTCTTAATTAAAAATTAATTCTGTATTAATCGATATTAATTTTCTACAGTTTTTAAATATTCAAAAGATTGTCAAATATATTTTCAAATATTCAATTCCAAAATCAAATACAAAGATAGTTTCCATAGTATGATATTACTTAGAACTTATTAAACATTCATGGTTATTAAACTTTAGATTTGAATTTTAGAATTGAATAAAGGAAAAGATGTTCCTCATAAAGATACAGAGAAGAATATGATTTATCATGGTGTTCTTACATTTAACATGATCTTTACATGTAAGAACTTCATCACAGGTAAACTTTATTTCTTCATGGTGCTTGTAAACCTGAAACGAGTATCGAGGTATTTGCTATCGAAGCAACAGTTTCAATTAATTTACTACCAACTTTAATATAATGTATCAATTTAACGCGAATTACATTTTTATTTGTTTTACCAGCACTAAAAAGTTGACGTCGCTTAACCATAATGAGAAACGAATAATCGATTGAAACAGGTTTGCCGTGTTGTTATTACAACGAAATAGAATCCCTCAATCGTTTTTACAGCCTAATGAAGCTTGAACTTCGCGGAATACCGTTTTATCGCTATTTTGATATATTTTTAATCAAATACCTCGCTTGATATAAAGTTCCTCCAATATAACCGATATTGATCATTGCTGTATCTAAAAAACACGATGAAATGAAAGTTAATTAAATTAAAATACCGAATTTTTACCATACCCCTGCTATTTCGTGCATGCACATTACTCTCCAAGTATCAGATTTTCAAACGCCAGATATCAAAAAATAACGAGAAACTTGAAAAATGTAAAAATTGTCATCTCCAACCAATTTTTCACGTGTCTATAAAGACACGAAAATACTATCTTCCTCCTTTAATTTATTTACACGTGTGAGAGACGGACTAACCCAACTACCCCAGTATTTCCAATGACACCATTTTCTTTAACTCTTTGCACTCGAATTTATATTTGAGAAAACTACAAATAAACTTGGAATTTTTGTTCATAAGCAATCAAAATGAACACATTTTTATGGGAAATTATTGCGATTTAACTTGTCAATTTAGTAGGAAAAATTAGAGAAATACACGAATTTAATGTATGTATAATAATACAATGTAAGATGGCGACTATATGGCGACATACGAGTGGGAAGGGTTAAGAACCGAATTATCTTGGAAAAATTGGAATTGGAAAAATTCGCGAATATTTTTATCACCTATTTAGCAGGTTATCGTGAAATTGTCAACTAGTCTAATGTCACAGGCTCGATATCTGTTAATTTTGAACTGTTTTGTTAGTCGAATCACCTGTGTCATCGCGAATATTTTTGCAAATGAAGAACTGCGAATCTGTGGCGAATATTTGACGTGATATAACGTAATTTAGCAAATGTTAGATTATATCGTGCATCGATATCGTTATCACGGAAGCTTCGCGAGGAAATACACCGCATACCTTTATCGGTCGTCGCAGAAAAATATTGGCCTTTACAGATACGTTCGTTCCCATTGCGTGCAACAGGCAAGAACAATAACAGTAATGCTGAAAACGCCAGTAGCCGTGTAACAGCAACGAACGCACGAAAGAAGTGAAAGGTTCCTATTTCTTGAAAGCGTTCAAGGAACACTAACCGCTCTCTTGTCATTATTTACAGCGTACTCGTGTTTTCTAGTTAAAGGAAAGTGGGAAAAAAATTCACTATGCCTAGGAACATTTACAGGAATATCGAGAAATAAATTTTCCAAATGCAATTTCGCCAGTAATAAACGATTTCTTCTTTTTCAGACTGCTGAGTAAATAATTGAAATAAAATGAAGAAAGTAAAATGGAAAAATAAAGTGAAAAGCGAACTTTATGATTCAGAGAGGTTTAGGGCTCTTGTTCTTTTCTATTCAAAGCTAATAAAATATATATTTCATAAAGAAAACGTGAAATTTATATATATTACAATGTTTAGTAGATTAAAATTGAGGAAAATTAATAATATAAAATTTGTGAACGACAGTGAGTCATTCGTTGTTCCAATTTTCAACGACGCTTCATGATCTGGTGAATTCGCAATCCTAAATACCATATACATAAATAACAATAATCGAAATTGCTATGACGAAACCGTAGAAGTATAATTACGTTTCTATCTCGATAAAGATCATCATTAACCTTTGCCAAGAGTAGTTGCACATTTTCAGTACCTACGAAAATAAAGAACAAAATACATGCTGAAACCGATTACCAAACATAACCTAAAAAGCAACAAGAGCTGACATTTAGTAAAACTCATAACTGAAACACATTTGTTCAACAAAATCCTATAAATTACCACACGGAAGCCATCTTACCAATCCCTAACCTAAAAATCGACGCGACGTTAAATAGGATAAAAATTAAGGGAAAACAGGAATAGTAATAACGATATAAAAGCCTAAAATCATCTCGATCCGTACTTTCGTACTTGTAATATTCGTAATTCTAATCACATTTGTTTAAGAAAATCTTATAAATTACCACACGGAAGCCATCTTACCAATCCCTAACCTAAAAATCGACGCGACGTTAAATAGGATAAAAATTAAGGGAAAACAGGAATAGTAATAACGATATAAAAGCCTAAAATCATCTCGATCCGTACTTTCGTACTTGTAATATTCGTAATTCTAATCACATTTGTTTAAGAAAATCTTATAAATTACCACACGGAAGCCATCTTACCAATCCCTAACCTAAAAATCGACGCGACGTTAAATAGGATAAAAATTAAGGGAAAACAGGAATAGTAACAACGATATAAAAGCCTAAAATCATTTCGAACCATACTTTCGTACTTCTAATATTCTTAATTCTAATCATTTTGCCCCGCTTCGTAGTTCCAATACGAAAAGAAGGGCAGATAATCGAATACGTTCGTAACCTCAAAAGGATAACATAAAAATTCTCACGACGAATTCGAAGACGCAAGTATCTTATCAAGAGCAACGAAGGACGATGAGAAACGACGGGACACGGTATCAAATTTGTGCAATCTCGGTGAAAATTGCATAAAACATCGGTAGAAACTGGGGCAGTCGCGCTGAGGACATCCGCCATAATGATGCATCGGGGTAAAAAGGTCTCTCCCTAGGAAATATCGACGGAGACTCGTTTCCAGTCTCGTAATGTCGCAGTCGTAGCCTCGTATCGATCATCCAGCGATGACGAAAAACGGCCGATGGAAATGGAAAGTAAAAATGGAAGCGGTCGCGATAAACTATGACTCGAAGTTTACCGTGCATTTCATACCGGTGTGCTCTCCGAGAATATCGAATGAGGTACACGGGCTTCGATCAGACATGCGAACTTTATGAGAAAACTCCAGGCGGAATGGTAGGTGTAAAAGACGTCAGAAAAACGACGCTGATAAAACGGTTACGCAAGGGGGAGTCGTTAAACGTAAAAATTCGCGAAGAACGAATTAAATAAATACAAACATGGCTGTTGAGGAGCAAGAGTGTTTGACTGGCGCAAATATAAGCGAATCGATGTCGTTGTCGAAAGATTTACGATTTTTCTCCATTTTATGAGCCACGAGTGTTTACACCGTTCCACGTGTGACGTAACCGATTTTCTTCCCCCTAAAACTTGTTAACGATCCAATCTCTTTCATCCGATGGCGGGTGCAAACACGCGAATGTACACTCATCGACAAAAATAATACGAAGCAACGCCTTGTTAATCTACAGGGTGATACGCAACGAGAAGACAGAAGCAATTATCCGGATAGGGAACAACGGTGACCCTTAAATTTCTATGCACTGTCGTCCTCCAGTGCGAAAGTATTTCTGAAAGTGAAATCGATAAAGGTCAATGCACGGACGAGTACGCAACTCGAGATAATTGGAAGATTTTGTTTCCAGAGAAAGAGTTCGTTGTCGAGGAAGAAACCGCGTTCCGCGCAATTTTTATTGAATAACTCGGAAATTTCGGATGAGAAACTTTCACAATTGTTACTACTTTATTTCCCATTTACTATGATTAATCGCTTAAAGTGCGAACTGTAATGGGTCCACCACTCGATGTGATCACATCGATTATTTCCAATTATTTAATTAGCATAGACTAATTAATAACAAATTATTTCGAATTAACAGTAGGACTTGGAAAAATCTTTAAGGTGGATCTTCAAAATAATTGACTCACTGAAAACGAAAATGATCAAAGTGATCCACCTACTTAATATTTAATATTTCATCTAAGAAATGATCTAAAAAGACCTGATCACATTGATCATTTCCAATTATTTAATTAGCATAGAGTAATTAATAACAAATTATTTCGAATTATCGATAGGACTTGGAAAAATCTTTAAGGTGGATCTTCAAAATAATCGACTTACTGAGAACAAAAATGATCGAACTGGTCTACCTACTTAATATTTAATATTTCATCTAAGAAATGATCTAAAAAGACCTGATCACATTGATTATTTCCAATTATTTAATTAGCACAAACTAATTAATAACAAATTATTTCGAATTATCGATAGGACTTGGAAAAATCTTTAAGGTGGATCTTCAAAATAATTGACTCACTGAAAACGAAAATGATCAAAGTGATCCACCTACTTAATATTTAATATTTCATCTAGAAAATGATCTAGAAATAAGAAATGGGAGGTCCTGAATGATTGGCTACTTATATAGTGCTATAATTATTCATGAAAATTAATCCTTCGTTTAAAAAGTAATTTAAAAGCAAGTAAAGTATCCATTCTCGTCCACTAATTGTATACCAGTATCTAAATTACAGACGTGGAAAGAAATAATGAAAATGTCTACCAAAATCGCAAAATAATTTCGTATTGTACACTGTTCGTCACGATGATCGCTCGCTGAATAATTTCTTCTGCCGAGGTATAAGTATCATTTATTATACATCGATGTGTGAAGCAACCATCACAGACGCGGACACGTATACCCAAGGAACGGCTGAACAACTGAATACACAGGTTTTATAGAACACACGTTGCATTAATACTGGTCAACATTGAAAGCAAACAGCTGATTCAAGGCTGACGCCCACTGACGTCGCACGTTCCTCTGATAGTAATAGGCCCGCGTTTCAGGTAACCTCCGACCTACCTTAAGCAACGTGACGGGTCTGACACGCGTTATTATTTCACGTTATCCTATCCCTACATCCGCCCTCCTTACACGTGAGGGAGACCACATTTCTCCTCTTTCTATCCTTTTTATTTCTTTCATCGAGAGCTTAACGTCGTGTCTACACCGAGGTACACAAGTGTCGTTGACCATGCATGATTGGACGAATTCATGAAACAGATTCTAAATCAAGCAGACGTGAACGAACTCCAGGGTGGCTTTAGCCTCTTAGCTGACGATGACGAGTAAAATTTAGATATTTAGAAAATTTAGATAGAAAATTGTCATTTTCTCGTCGTGGAATTCACAAGATGCACACCAAGTGTCGTTATGTATGCTTTGACAGATGTTTGGACAGTAACAACTAAAATATATGTAGGATGGCGGAACTGGTCTTGAGACACCGAAAATTCACGAAAGAACAGGAACGCAATAATGCAAACTCAAAACTCGTAAACTGATTTAACTTAGGGAAAGACACCAAGATAACGAAAACACACAAAGACGCACTCTTTTAAAACTCTCTTTCCAACACCAAGCGACTCACGCTTGTGCTGGTCACAACTGATTTCAAACGACTCTGTTTTGGTTGTTAAGGACCACGCTTTTATGCTTTCCTTAACCTACGCTTCACCTCCCCATAGGGGAGCCGCGCAACTTAATTTTGTTATATGGAATAACTTTTCGATTTGCTTCTAGAAGATATCGATCGGTTTACAATTTGTTTTTGTTGGCAATAGCCGATTCGCGATTTCTTTTGGTATCCTACATATAGTTGCAGTTTGAAATATCAATTTTAGGTAGCGATGGTGGAAACTGTGATGGGATCCAAGTGCAATGAACAATCAACTGCGATAAAGGGATCCAAGTTTTTCGAAAGCTGACAGATATTATTGTTATTTAATACTATATCATAGTGCTTTATATTTCTCGTTGTCATAGCCTCGTAATTTTCCATGGAGACTCCATTGGACAAGGATTACAGACTCTGCTCGAAATCGTCGGTGGATTAGACCGTGTCTGGGCCGCTAATAAACGTGAATTGAATTTTAAGAATGAAATAGTCTGATATGCCTAATAGGATTGGCAATGAGAGTAATTAATTTCGAAAATTACGCTGCTGCTGCACCGAATTCTTTCACGAGTCCAGAGGGATTAACGAAATGGTAAATAAGTTAATATTCTATTTCGAAAATGTCAGAGACATTTTAATCCCCCACGAATTCCTTTCACATATTTCCCTTCGTTAAAAGTTTTGAGTGAAAATTCAAACAGATTTCTTCTTTCTATACTAAAGTCGAATAAACCTCCAATTTTTATGGGTATTATTTTCTAACAAAAATTCGAGGATATTCCAATTTTGTTCAGGCAATAAAAGCTTTTTATGAGAATTTAAACGAATTTATTCGTTTCTTACTAAAAATAAATTAATAATTAATTTTCATGGATTGGTATTATTTTTTAACAAAAGTTTGAAGATATTCCAATTTTTTAAAGGTAACAAAAGATTGCTATGCAAATGTTACTTTTAATTTACAAAAATTAGAGGATATTCCAATTTTTAACAGGCAATGAAAAAAGAATTTAAACGAATTTATTCGTTTCTTACTAAAGATAAATTAATAATTAATTTTCATGGATAGGTATTATTTTCTAACAAAAATTCGAGGATATTCCAATTTTGTACAGGCAATGAAAGATTTTTACGAGAATTTAAACGAATTTATTCGTTTCTTACTAAAGATAAATTAATAATCCTTTAATTTTCATGGATAGGTTTTATTTTCTAACAAAAATTTGGAGATATTCCAATTCCTTTTACACGTTAAAAGCCAAAATCCTACCAAGAATTAAAATTGCTCTTAGAATAGCAATTAGAATAGCTAATATAATTTATTAAAAATTAATAAAATGGTATACACCTTACTATTCTATTTCAAAAATATAAAAATCACCTTAATTCTTTAGAAATTCCTCTGACATATTTCTCTTGGTAAACAAAAATTGTTAAATAAAGAAGACGAATCAATAAATTTTTAATCTTCGTGACTATTCAAAAATATTACACTCCACGAAAAATTCGCGAATCTTTAAATTTTATGTAGGTAAACACGTCGTTCCTGCAACATCGGGGAGCAATAAATTGCAAATAACTGGGCAAACGTTTCGTCTAATCCGAAAAGCGAATATCGAACGCTTGACGAAGGATAAAATATTTTATTTACAGTCACGGCGCAACAATGATTCTTCCTACATCGTCATAGACGATTACACATCGCGACTTTTCCCTTTACATAATATCCAGTGCCGCGAGAGAGATCTCGTCGCTTCAATTGCCAAGATGTGTATGAATTATAGCGGCTATACCAGAAGTTATTTCAGACGGAATTTTTTGGCAGCATTCGGAAGCAATTTGCCAGCAATTAAAGTGTTCCATCGATAAGCCCAGAGCCTTCGGGTCTTCGCGTTAAGCAAACTGTACTCCTGTCATCAGGTGAGTGCCTCATTAATACTCCTAGCCGAGTACAAGTTGATTATCTAACAACGAGTAATATTACATTCGACTTACATTTATTATCTATACATTATTGTCCAAATGTTAATTTAGCGTTTCAAAAATTTACACATATTATAAAAGATGTTAATTCAGGTTGAATTATTCGATTAATTCATACAAATGGATCATTTTATTTTATATCAATATATTTATATATTGCACGAAATTTATTTTATTATTCATTTAAATTAGTAATAATACGATTTGTCGGAATTTTAATTTTTTTAATTTCAATAATAGCAGCTTTTATAGGTTATGTATTACCTTCAGCGCAAATATTATATTACATTCGACGTTACCCTCCTCTTTTGCATTAACAAGAGCAAAGATATCACGACGCGTATCGATCAAATAAATTAGTGCTACAAATATTGCTACAAATAATCCTACAAACAGTGCGTGCCATGAATTCCTGCAAAAGTATATATAGCCACGTTACATCACAACGCGTCAATGAGATATCTTTCAGAGGCACAAACAAGAGCGATTGGGATTTTTAATGCAACACTTTGCATCCTCCACAATGTCCCAAAAGGCTGTATCGATTTCGATGCGTGTGCGTGGGATCGCTGTTCCGTTCGATGGATACAGCAAGCAATAAAAGAGGGAAACTTTCCACTCTCCAGAGACTGGAAAAGTACCGAAAGCGTATGACGCAAATTTACCAGAGGACACGGGGTGCTTGTGCCAATATTCCACTCCATAAACGTAAAGGGCGCTCGAATCCGTAGCGAACATTATGAAAATGCCTGCCTTCGTCGGGAAATTCACGTGCACGTTAATCTAAACGAGTTTGCTCGTCGCGAAAAATATCTGTCGAACGAAATTCGTGCTTTTACATGGACACCGATGCTTTTCTAGCACGCGAAGATTTTCGTGCAAATTTGTAATTCTTCCAAGAATCGTTCGCGAGTATGTTACCACGAATAATAATAGATGCGACGATAAATTTGCATAATTCCAAAATTGCTCGAATTTTTCTCCTTGCAATCTCATCGTATTCCGAATCGTTAAACGTTGAATGAAAAATTCTTCAGTTGGAATAACGATCTTATAATTTTAAATTCTTCCACGTTAGTCATGAAGCGCAAAATATCTGCGACAAACGGAAACTGATCATTTTCGAGTCACTGTGAGAAACGGATATAAATAAAAATGAGAACTCGGGCTATCAGAAATTTTAAACTTTCCCATAATTTCAAATTTCCACAATTCTAAAATTATTTATTAGCTTTATTATTGTTTATTAGCTTAAATTAGCTTTTATGATCTTGTACCCTGCGTTCTGAAATATAGAGTGAAAATGGAAATTGTGGAATTTAAATTCGAAATTGTTACCTTGAAACAGACGATATCTAAAACGATAGTAGGGCAAACACGAACAGCTTTCAATAGACGAAGACTGATAATTTTCGACTGACCATGCGAAACAGATATGACGAGGAGCAAGCTGAAATCAAGAGTTCCAAATATCCTAACCTAACCTTTCTTCAGCTTCATATTAACACTAGAACTACCGATCTTTAATGGCTACCTAATTATAACGTGCACAGATTATAGTAATTTCAGCGATACGATGAATACGAGTGAATATATCGATTACAGTTCTTTCTTAATACGAGTTGATACCAATTTTATTCTTAAAGCAGGTGTATGTGTTCGGTGATTGCAAAAAGGAAAATTCTGGGACCAGTCATTTTCACTGGGTTGGTAGTTCCAGTGTTAATGTCACTTTTACTTTCATTATTCTCTAATACATATCATCGATGTATAAATAATTATAATATCGTTGATATTCATGAAAATTCACCGGTTTTACGTAAACAGGAAAAATAATGAGTTCTTTACAGGGCAAATTTGATTATGTCTTTTTGAAGTCCCCAACAATTTGTGGCACGATAGTTGATTAATTCTTAATCTTTTATATTCAAAGTAAATTCCTATGTTTCGTTTTATGGAGGATTTACCAAATTATCCAGTCTAATCGATTTGGTTAATTAGCAGCTTATATGTGACTGCATAAGATATTGTATGTTTATCTATAATTTATTTGTTTTTGTACAAATTACTATTTTGATTTGTTACAATATTACACTATATATATTTGTAACATTGGACTATTACTTTTACACGTGTACGTATATAACTATACGTATTAAATATGATAATGAGGCGCTGATCTAACCATCTTCGAAATCGAAGCAAATATCGAAACTTGCGAAAGAGAGGAAAAAGAGAAAAATAATCAATTCATTTTGATAAGCAATCTTCCTCGTCCTAAACCATCCTAAGAACCATTCAGCTCTCTGCACCCCATTGGTGCCATTACGAAAACACTGGTAATTTATATTTATATTTACCATTAAATTTGATTCTCGTCAAGATTAAAAAATGGGAGAAGATACTCTACAAACGAATCCACGAATCTCCAAAATATCTTATTCCAAAATACCACCGTCGACCTCCAAGAACAAAAGCACGTAGAATAATTATGGCTGCTGTTTTATCCAGGGAAAAAATTCTCAGAATGCGAGGTGAAAATTGAAAATAACGAAATGAAATTCATATTCTCGCGTGAGATTCCTCGCAAGCTACGTCTACGCGTTACGAGACGTTTTATAGAGGATTCACCAAATTATCCAGTCTAATCGATTTGGTTGACACCAGGACTATCACCTCGAAATGTAAATCTGATCGAAAATCTCGATTTGGATTTATCTCGACGTTTCCTTGCACCAATGCGCGGCCATCGAAGATAGGGGGACGATAAAAGATAGAGTCCATTGTGCTTTATTCCACGAAAACGTTGAACAATAAACCAATTAATAAATGCGCATTTACCAAGTATCTAATCACGCGGTCAACGTTGGACAATAAATCCACGTTGCTAAATCGTGCGATTCTTGCACGAATCGCGGGAAACTTCGTTGCCACTGGTGATCCACGGTCGACCACGTGACAAACGCTGTAAGCACGTGCTCCGCATCAATTATGGTCGAAACCAGCGAACAGCGTCCCGAGAAGGAATTCCACGCAAAGTGGCTGGCTTCTCCTCGAATACAAATACGAGAGATCGCGTTGCGGCTGTTTCGCAACGGTGAAGAAAGAGATGCGGGGAAAAAGATAATAACCGCGTTCCGTTCGATTGGGAACGAAGAAAAATGAAACGTGTCATCGAGTTAATCGGTCCGGGCGTAGAGGAAAAGAGGATCTAGAGCGATACTGAAACTCAATTGGCACGGTGAAATACGTGTAACGTAATTGACACCGCGAGAACAACATGGTTGACATCGATCAGAAGAATGGATGAAATTGATATTTTGTTTTATTCAATATATTTGTAGGTTATGGGGCACCAGACGGATGTAGAGTATCGATTAAACGATATCGATTGTAACTTGGGAAACGATTAACAAATATATAATAATAAATGTTATTATTGTAATAAATATATAATCATAAATGATCTTTCATTTGCAAATTCTTGGTTTAGCGATTTATTTTCTCGAATAAACTAACGATGGTAAAATTAGCGTGGAATATTTAAATGTAACATGACAGTGGTAATTAAGCATTATGTAATTACTTGATTATTAATTGGAAATAATCGAGTATTTACTAACTTCGTCAAGAGTGACTGTATATTTGTAGTAACTGTGAAAATAAAAATTCCGAGACTAGTCGTTGTCACTAGCTTGATAATTCTAGTGTTAAATGATTAATCGTACCAAAATATGTCTATTATACATGGATATTAATAGTTGAGTGTCGTATAATTATCTAATTAATTGGAAATAATTAAGTATTCATTTTCGCAAAGATAGCTATGTTTTCGATGAGTGTGAAAACAAAAATGGCGAGACTAGTTATATTCCCTAGTTTGATAATCCTAGTGTTAAATGATTAATCGTACCGAAGTATAGTACATATGGATATTGGTAATCGAGTATTATACGATTATCTAATTATTAATTGAAAATAATTAAGTATTAATTCTCGCAAGGATAACTATAACTATACTAGCTTGGTAATTCTAGCGTTAAATGACTAACCCTACCAAAATATATATATTATACATGGATATTAATAATTAAGTATCATATAATTATCCAATTAATTGGAAATAATTAAGGATTCATTTTCGCAAATATAGCTATGTTTTCGATGAGCGTGAAAACAAAATTCCTGAGACTAGTTATATTCCCTAGTTTGATCATCCTAGTGGTAAATGATTAATCGTACAAAAATATAATACATATGGACATTAGTAATCGAATATTACACAATATTATCTAATTATTAATTGAAAATAATTAAGTATTAATTCTCGCAAGGATAGCTATACGTTCTCGATAATTGTGCGAATAAAACTTGAAACTAGCGGGAAAAATAAAAAGGGAGTCAATTAAGAATCGAATGGAGAAAAGAAATTAAAAAGCGGTTACAATTATACAAAATACTCTAATAACTATTATTATCGTAAACAGTGACAATTTTTCGCTAAATAACAACATCATTGACATACAAAACAAACAATGATTGATAGCACCTTTTTGTATTATATTACCGTGGGCACGATAGGATTCGCGAATGAGTCAGAATGGCACGCGTTGAGCAACTTTTAGACCGGCTAAGTATACGAAGTGCAAGTAACAGAACCAACGATTACAACAGATTTACTTAGAACTTTTGCTTATATGCGCGTATGACATCATCTTTGGCATCTTCGCGACGAGAATGCTGGAAAATATGTTGTGCAAAGCAAAACCGAAAAAGACAGAGAGCATTGCGAAATTGGGGTAAGGACGAAAATTACTCCGAAGTTTCCGCTCTTCTATAACCATTGCCATCGACCAAGCCATAAAACCCGCGTTTACAAACCCATTTACGTCATCCAACCTTGACATCGCAAATCCTCGATCATCTTCAAATTCCCAACTAATTAAATCCTAACCTCTAAACATTCGGAAATAAATCGCCAGAAATATCCGCTACGAATATCTCTACGATTCCAAAAACGAAAAACGAAGAGGAAAAACTTGCTGTGCGTTACTTACGATACATTTTTCACTTGAACGACACGAATAGAAAGCGATGATCGTTAAAAATAAATCGGTCGGTAATGCAACGGTAGAGCGATAGAACGCTCGAATACAGTAACGAAAGGCGTAAAAATAAGACTGAAAGAAACACGAATACACAATAACGTAACCTTCGAGTCATATGTTAGGCGGGATTAAAGACACCGGCCATAATCCTCGGCAAGAGGAAGAGAAGGAAGAATTCCCTGTCAACTCGCGCGACCTTCCCCGTCCACTCGATCACGCGTTAGATCCCCGAAGGACCGTTGCCAAGGGTTTTCGCAAACAATGCATCGGCAACGATGGAGAATTGGTACGACAAAGGAAAGCACCGCGAGGACGTGGCGGATGACGATGATGGCAAGCCGCCTTGGCGACCCGGTCGGTAAATCCCCGTCGCCACGATGTCTGCAGCGGCAATAGATAGTCGCCACACACCGCTTCCTCGACGATCTTGTTACTCATCGTTAGAACGAGCCGGGCACCTCGGCCAAATAAAGCGAGACGCGGGTTGGTAAGAACGCATTCGAGAAGGACAGGCATACGTAACCGACCGAGTGGCCACTCGTCTCTTTTAGAGGCAGTTCGGATTACGTGTCATCGGCTGGCAATTTTCTAATATCGATTTTTACGATCGGCTGTAAAAGCCTGTGAACCGATTCGAAAAATGCGGACAAGATAGCGTCTATCATTCGGAAGTGATAAGAGCGCGTGGAAGGTGATAAGAGTAAAAAGGCAGCTTGGAAAGTAGATATATTTTTTCCAGCCAGATACCGACTCGCACGCTCGAGTTTCGAGTCTATGATTTTCGTGGTCATGGGCGTTAGGCTTGGTCTAACGGAAGTTGGGACGCTGCGCGTTGTTATGCGCGATAGCCTCTGGGATTTTCAAGCCAACGATGAAGTTGGAGTCAAAGTGAGGATAGAACTCGATTCTGCCATTATTTTACTTTGTTAATTCATTCAAAATCGTGGGTAATAGAGATAATTGCGGTACGTTACATCGTTTGGAGGATTTTTCTGTATTTTCGGAGGAAATTCGTGAGATCGATTTACGAAAATGCGAAGCTCGAACAACGACGATTATTCGATAGAAGGATGTTTACGATGAGGAAAGAAGTAAACGTATGCATCTGGATACGTCACGTACTGTTCGATAGAAAATACGCTATTGAATGCATTCCTAATGTAAGCGATGACGTATTGCCGTATCGCCTGTAATATCTAGAATGACACACTTTCATGAACACGAAATATTTTTGCTTCATACGTAATAAAAAATCATAACTTTATCATAACGTAATTTTCTTTGCGAGTCAGGATAAGAAAAATGAAAAAAATTCTTTCATTTTTTTTTTTTTTTTTTTTCAAATCGTTTTACGTAATTCGATTGAAGTATATATTTTTGTATTTTCAGAGTTTGTTCAAAGAAATGTTTGCCACGATAATTTCATGGCTTTATTTCCGGCTGTGATGTAATTGCTAATTTTATGCAAAATTATTAAGAGAGAAAGGTCATCCAAGTTTTCATTCCAGCGAAGTACAATTAACACTGATATTTCAATTAATGAAATGAAATACGACATCTAGTGTTTTAAATTGAGAAAATAAAAAATAATATTTATAAACAATGCTCTGTTATGACTTATTAAACGTGTCTCGATAATTATATAATTGTACGAGAGATAAGAAGAGCTTAATGTTTCCTAATCGAGGTACAAAGATTACTTAGAAATATCTTTTGTAATTATATTAAAAAGGAAAAAAAAGAGGAAAAACGTCTTGTACAACCGTCGGAACATATAATTTTCGCAAGAATTATTTCTCTAGATATTTAAACTATTCCGTAGAATCTGTTCTTTCCAGAACTATTCCCGGTATTCCTTTTTCTGAAATATTTTAAAGGATTTCGTCATTAAATATTTCACATTACTCCGACGTGTGTACATGTACACGTGTACCGGAGAATTTTATATAAAGATACCATAAAGCGGGGATATCGGTGACTTAACTCTTTCGATACTGCATCCAAGCATATCTGCTATCATACTTTAATTATACAATTATAGTTAAGAACAAATAAGTTTCCAAGTAATCGAAACTTTTCTTCTTTACCCAACGATTATAAATTAAAAATGATAATAATACGATTAAAATAAACAAACTTCGGAAATTGAGAAATTATTATTTTATTAAGCATTATAAGTACTATTATATACTTATGCTATTATTGCATTCCTGCAATTACCATTCACATTTATATATCACCATTTGTATTATTATTCAAAATGATATTAAATGCTATTAATATTTACATTTAATTAATAATTATAGTGCCTAGTTAACATTTGTATTTAATTGACATTCACTTATAATTAATTAATAAATTACCGAAGGCACTGTCTTTTCTCAATTTTGCCAAGTATCTTCAAAACGACGAATACTCCGAAAATTAAATATAATAAGTAAATTAAGTAGCAAGATTAAACAGAGGAAAGACGAAAGAAATCTAAGTGCAATAAAGGATAAAACAGAGTTATTAGAGTTATCATAGGAATAGGTATTAAAAATAAGATAGAACGTGAGAACACTAAAAATTAAGATAAGCGAAGAAAGTATGCATATGAAGCTGGAAGTGATCAGTAATCGAAAGGCAAAGATTATAATAAACTAAAACTAAAACTAAAGTACCAAGGTATACCCTATAACGCTAACTCCTCTTCGCCTTTCGTGACATTAGCCTTCCCGCCTAAATCTGACACGCTACTTAAAAATAATCAAGTGACTTCATTCTTCGGCATGATGTTAGATCCCTTAAAAAGCCCTGACACACTCGGCTGAGCTATGTCTATATTAACCCTCTATAAATCCAAATTCGCAATGGACCATGTATCGCGATCGATTTTCGCTCTAAACCCTACTCGCTCTAAATCCAAGATACCTGCTGCAAATAAAATTTAATGCTACTAATAAAATTTGTTATCAGGCTACAGATATATCAATAAAATTACGAAGACGGCGAAGAAAAAGGGGAATGATTCGTTTCAGACTTTTCCTTTTCGCGATTAATGAAAATGTTTCACTATTTTCGACGAAATTAAATTATTATCACTGGGATAGAAATTATCTGGGAATTATATACAGTTACTCGTGAAGACATTCGAGTGTTCCAATCTTTTGACGAGTGAAATACACACGTTGGACTCGGATTTCGAAAATAATACTGCAACCGAAGTATGACACGACTGTTGAAAATGCGCGCGGAAAATGATGCAGAAATTACACGGCAAATTCGTAGAACATTATGAAGAGTTTTGCTATTATTTATACGCTTTCTATTAGGCTCGCAAAAATATTCGAAAGCTTGTTTCGAATTTAATTAAATTTAATAAACTTTCCTGAATTAAAAAAAAAAAAAACAAATTTATTTTCGTACTAATATTATGATTACTGATTAAAGCTACTCCTCCTGAACAAAGCGTTTATAAGCACGTACCTTCGGTGTTATATTATGTATAACTTGTTTGCATTTCTTTCATATGTGAAATTTTATATAAATGGACTGCGATCCGTTTATGAATAAAATAATAACAACAACAACAACAATAATAAGAACCATAACAACAATAATATTGTAATAATAACAATAATAATAACTATAACAATAACAATAATAATAACAATAACAATAATGATAATAACCATAACAATAATAATAATATTGTAATAATAACAATAATAATAACTATAACAATAATAATAATATTGTAATAATAACTATAACAATAATAATAATGTTGTAATAATAATAATAATAACAACAATGACAATAATAACAATATTGTAATAATAGCAATGATAATAACAACAATAACAATAATGTCAATAATAACAACACAACAACGATAATAATAATAATAATAACAATGACAACGACAATAACCATAACAATAATAATAATAATAATATTTCTGTATTAATCTATATTAATATCGAATTTGATGATCTTTGGTATTAATCACCATGTCGAAATCTTTCTTTTCACGCATTCGAATAATTCGTGGATCTTCGCAATTGAGTATGTCCACACTGGTTGTTTTCAGAAATTCCGTGCTTCTCGTCAGATTCTTTTATAATTTCATCCACACGTTCCCGACACTTGTATCTTATTTCAGGTGCAGTATTATTTTCCAAGTTTCAAATCCAACGCGTATATTTCATTTGTTCAAAGTTTGGAACGAAACGTTTCGCTAGTATGATTTATTATATTTATTTCCATCGTACCACTTTCATTATTGTTATACATGTATACTATCTTTAGATACACATACCAGGCAATTCTAGTATTAATAACGGTACGTAAACTCATCCGCTACCTTATACGTAGACCATGTACATTATTCTCAATTATTCCTTATCCCTTAACATATCCAAGCGAATTTCTCTATTTACATTCGGTGAATAGCCTCAGATTTGTAAATAATAATATTATTTCCTCCGCATTGAGTATATTACGAGTTTTTCAGATCTTGGACCTCATTTTCCGCACAACCTGTATAGCAATTAACGCGACACTGGTGCTACAAATATGTAATCGTAGTATCTTCCAACCCTTTACAGGCGAGAAATAGAGATATAGAGATAGACGTATAAAATGTATAATAAACTAGCAGAAATAAGAAACCGAGAAAAATCCTTCAAATGAAAAATATTAATACCAAATAACGAAATCATAAAATTATCTCCCACCACAATATCTGCAGTATTCGACTTGATCGATACAAATGTCAACCACGAATAAGGCTACAGGGCGAGAAATATACAGGGTGTCAGTAGTTAAGGTTTAGAATTTGGCTTCGGTACAACGTGCAAGATACGAGTTGACCGTGTTATAGGAAAATTAACACACGATAGGAAATTAGAAAATATATAAACTTGTACCATCCAAGTGGATACTCGCAGAGTATTAAAGAAAATAGAGAATACCAAAGAAGCACCTAACTCAAAGAAACATAACTCGACCTAATCATTCGACACAAAACACGAGACACGGAATGAATTAACCGTGTCATAGAAAGACTAACTATAATACAAAATAAAAATTTAGAAGATTCATAAAGCTGTAACTTCTACCCAGCAGCGTTGCACAGTACCAAAGAACTCGCATAAACTCATTTTGTCACAGAAACATGACTCGACCTAATCATTCGAGATAAAACACGAGACACGGAATGAATTAACCGTGTCATAGAAAGACTAACTATAATACAAAATAAAAATTTAGAAGATTCATAAAGCTGTAACTTCTACCCAGCAGCGTTGCACAGTACCAAAGAACTCGCATAAACTCATTTTGTCACAGAAATATAACTCGACCTAATCATTCGAGATAAAACACGAGACACGGAATGAATTAACTGTGTCATAGAAAGACTAACTATAACACAGAATAAAAATTTATAAAATTCATAAAGCTGTGACATCTACCCAGTGAACGCAACGTTGCACAGTACCAAAGGAAGAACTGGCATAAACTCATTTCGTCACAGAAACATGACTCGACCTAATCATTCCATGGTACAACACGAAATAAATGAACCGTGTTACAGTAAGGCTAACTGTAACACAAAATAAGAATTTAGAAAACACATACAGCTGTGACTTGCATGTGTCACACAGAGTACTATACAAAGACCCAACACTGATGTCCCCCAACACAGACACGACTCGAGCTAATCGTTGCAAGATCCAGAAACAAGAAACCTCAATTGTTTCCAGCAATTTGTAGTTTATTCGGCAAACACGACACTCTATCTCGAGTTTAGCGTAACGTTAATCAGGCGACGCTATATAGGTTAATGCAATTTAACCAACGCGATGATCAAACAACGATTCCGAGAAAGGCGAATAACGAGGAAAAATCCGATGACGAACGATACAAGGCGATGGAAAATTAAAACGAGTCCAATTTGATTTGAGCACGACGCGAATGTGACGAATGCGTCTCTGGTATACGTGACAGTGTCACGCGCATCATCATCTCCCGGTAGAGGTGACGCTCATCTTTCTTCTGCAAAAATACCGACTAATTAACCACCATGTCTGCCCGACCTTGCAATTAATCGTACTGTTGCGCATGGCTGCGTGTTTGCTTCCGGCGTAATCCCTGATACACTGCCAATAGGCTTCTTAATTACAACCTAGCCGCTCCGAATTACGCTTTCCACGAGAAATGTTGCAACTAGAGTATCGTTCAAGTATACGTGGTCGTGCACGATGTATTATACATTGTTTGAAATAATTGGGAGACCACCAGGTGAGAATAAATTTGCTTTGTAGTGCCAAGGAAGTTGCAATGTATAATAGTTGCATGTAGTGCAAGCAAAGTACCATTTTTGTTCCATGTCCTCGTGAATTATATTTCAACGTTCAAAATTACGCTTTTTTCCTTTCTCTATCTATTATTTTCTGCGATTGCTTTCATCTTTCCAGTGCCTTTCGACAAGATCGATATTTATTTCCGTCCGAACGCTATGACATGCCTAGCAAATTAGAGACAGCTGGAACATGGAACAAAAGTACCATTTCTTTTCTATCTATTCGATATTTCGTGTCTATAAATATATTCACCTATTTGATAGTAATATTTGAAACCATAGATATCTATTAGGATCTATATAGTTGACAATGATTCCATAGATCCAACACCTAAACACGTTTTACACGTTTCGGGACGCAAAAATGTGTTACGCGAAGGAAACAGGAAAATTTCTATGCTTGAAAGCTGAGCGAATTTAGGCTTCAGATTCTACGTTCACGTGTAAACTTGGTTATATCTTTGGACAAATATGTTTACCGAAAACAACTGCTCTCTCGCTCTCTCTATTTACACAACTTAAATACGTAACGGACAGAATTTGCTGAGCAATACCTTCGAATGCTTTAAATACCAGGATCGTTTTATTAGCAAAACGTAAAACATCGGGATTATGAAAGTAGATAAATGAAATTTCAACTTCGACTTGAATTACAGAAATTCTCAACGTTTGGATAGAAAACAAAGTCGCCATTTAACGTCGTGAGCCTACTTAACAGAAAAGCAACCTAACCTAACACGATTGAAAATCGTATTTAAAAATCGTGTAATAAAGATGGAACAATTTTAGAGATTACATAGTACCGACTGTACATTCCCAGGAAAAGAACAGGGAAATACACACGGCTCTACTATTCCTGCCATCTGAAAAATGACACGTCCACGGAAAGCAGGAATTGATAGTCCTGACAAATAATATACAACAGAAAACATCGATCTAGGAAGAACAATTTTCTCGAATATAGTACAGACAAGATATACCTTACCTAATCCAATTCATACGATAACACAATCATTGGATTAGATACACATGACTTCGGGATCACGAGAATCCATACAGAAGACACCGACCTCGTTGAATTTGTTCTAGCTGATCTAATACAAACGAATCTGGACTTGGCAGACACGAAGGGAAAATATCAGGCATACGAAACTCGATAGAAACGTGTTAACGGTATACAAACGCGTTAAACCTCGCGACGAAGAGGATGAGTAGCTTTAAGCTGAGCCCTGATCACCCAGACGCGAAGTTGCACATGACGCAAAACTTATTGGATTCAATCAACCTGATAAAAACGTTACAGAACCCGGCAAACACGACACGAAATGCCTTTGACTCGTCGAAGCCAATACGAATCACACGACTAGTCACGTAGATGCAAATTAAAGACTCGAAGCATAATGCGTTCGATAGACGAGAAAGCAACTTGTCTCGAGTCAGTGGAAACCACTGAGCAATCGTGAATTAGGTGTAAATGCTAACCCTAAATTGTGTGTGTAATTTAAACAAATTCATTGGACTCGCTTCGATTCTATTGCTCGATAATCAATCGAAAATGGAGGACTGAATAGTTGAAGCATAGAGTAACAAGCTCGCTAGACTGGCTATAGACGGGAAAAATCCATACAATTTTCTATGCACCAAATTACCTATCAAACCAAATACAGACCCATCAGTCTTGACATAGATAGTGAATCTCTCAGATACGATACATCCACCACTGAACTCGTCAGACTCGATACGGGCACTAGCCAACTTATAGACTCGATACAGACATCACGTACACGACTCGTTAGACTCACGTTAGGTGATAGCGAATGGAATCTTCGGAAAGACAGGGACAATGCTGAATCCGATTAAATCCGATACATAAGGCACCGAAGAAGATAGGGAATCGGGCAGTTCAGGCATAGAGTAATAAACTGAGTAGACTGGATATAGACGGCACAAAATCCATAAAATTTTATATATACCGATACCGAATTACCTATCAGACCGGATACAGACACCACTAGACCCATCAGCCTTGATATAGACAGTGAATCCGTTAGACACAATACGTCCAACACCGAACACACCAGACTCGATATAGACACTACCCAACCCATAGGCTCGATACAGACCCCACTGATGAAGGTTTCAGGGGTCAGGTAGTGTCTATACGAGGTCTGAAGAATTTGTGCGAAGATTGATTCATTGATATAATGGTATCTGTATTTGGGCTAATAGCTTCGATAGTGTTTGCACCTAGTTTGCCTATGTCATACTACGTCGTATTTAACCCTTGGAAAACAGCTATGCGTGACGAATAATTTTATTGTTTCCATCATTGTCAGTGATGCCTTTTTATTTAAAGAACTACTTCTAGTTCGTTGTTTCCAATGACTTACTGTATATTCCGTGCACACCCTCATCTTTCGTGCTCCTCTTAACCCTTTGCACTCAAAGATCCCTTGTTATAAGGAATTTTTAACTATTTTAAGTATTTCAAACTAAAATGTCACACTTTTGCTAGCTGGTGTCTGAGAATGTAAAGGTTTGACCAAGTTATGGCTTATTTTCCAATGCCTGTTTGCCTTAGATCTTATATATATCTACTTAGTACACTGCTTGTATAATATATTCATAATCTTCTTTGTGATGTACAGTGCATTCGGTATCTATCATAATACGATTATTTTGTTATGTTCTCCTTCACAACCAGTATCTCCGTGTCATCTATATTCAAGTTTACAAGTCTGAGATCATAAAGTCTGGATTATTGATGTTTAATGGTATGTATCTTATCTGTGTATGGGGTTTAAGGTTAACAGGGGGTGTGTATCAGTACGTAGATTTTAGATATCGCATTAAATACATAGTTTACCACATACTTATAGGTAAGAGTAGCGTTTTATCAGATATATTTATAATAATAGACAAACAGTGCAGAGCAATATGCAAATTCGTTCCTTGGAGTTTCATATCTGACATGATTCAATAAAAATTTTATGATCTAGTAGATCCAATGTCCAGTCTACTCGAACAATATCATTCTAGCAGATTTTATTTCAGATTTCCACTTTTATCTGATAAAACGTCAAATCCTGAACAGGTGTACTAGAGCAGTGGTGTCAAACACAAGACCTCAGAGTGTAACCAACAATCCAATGCTTGAAACTGATTCCATTATACTAACACGATAAAACAGAATTTCTAAAGGAAAATGAAATAAATTTTGTGAATTCATTAAGGAAAAAATAAATGCGAAATCTGAACTTTCAAACGTGTGTAGACTTCTCTCTTGTTTGCTTCTTTTATTTATAAATTTGTTATTATTGCAAACTCCCATAAGCTGCACTTCATGATCCACGTTCTTGCGTGACTTTAGCATCGTTATAGCAAAGTGTATAATACCATTTATAAGAATAATATATGAAAAATGAAATTATTGTTTACCTTTATCAAAGATTAAACAAATACAGACGAATTTCTTCGATTTAACAATTTTTGCAGGATTACGCGATGGAAATATGCAATTATGGATCAACTGAAGGGAAATTTTTCGAATTACGGCGTGAAAAATGTGAGATATCGAATTGCTACACGTGTGAACCGTAGATACGTATCTTTCATCGGTGCTATACGATCTTTATTACTCCACCGTCATAGTACTTTCCTACGGATGTCAATTAGCTAAATGATTACACGTGTAGTTCATTATGGTGTCTGAGGATACCACGTAAATTTTCACCTTCGTCTTAGTCAACGAGGAATCCTCAAAGATGTTGACTCACACTGGCAGGTTAATCAAACGCGAACGGTATAATGTAATAAGAAAGTCTGTAATGAAGTTAAGCATCGTAACTCGATAATAACGCGTTCTAGTAAAAATGCTTCCTCGATCGTTCAGACAAATCTAATTCGATCAATTTGCGTATCGATTTTCAAACTGTTCTAAACACGTAACGTACTTATACTAACATTATACTTGAACAAAACACGGGGAAGAAGAATCGACCTGCCTTTATAAAATTAGAAATATTAATTATAATTATTTATTATTCCATATATTATAATAAATAATCGATATATTAAATTTATTAATATATTATAATAAATAGTCGATATTCGTTTGCTTCTCTAATAAATTACTTTTCTCACTGACTAAAAAGTTTATGTGAAAAAATTCGTGAAAATACTAATTGGCAATAATGTATAGAAAACTTGTTTCTAAAAATTGTAGAAAAATTATTCTATTGTTATTAGTTTTATTATTTATTATTTATTTTGTTATTTTATTATTTATTATATATTAATTTATTATTATTTTACTATTTATTATATATTAATTTATCTAATTTATTAGAGAAGTAAACGAATACCGACTTGTCCCAGGTTTATCAATATTTAACAATATTAAACAATAATTTAACAATATTTAACAATATTTAAACGATCAAGTATTACATCTGGGACTTTTTTCACTGACTAAAAAGACAATTTGAAAAAGTTCGTGAAAATACTAATTGGCAATAAAATATATAAAACTTGTTTCAAAAAACTGTAGAAAGCATCCCCAGTGTAATACTTGATCAATTACATATCGTTACACTATTATTAAAATAAAATAAAATATCAGCAATTTCTAAACTTTACTATTTCGTAATTAACTCGTCTATTAATTAACATAACTCCGATTATTCCAATTTTACAATCTATTCCTTATCGACAACAAAATTTATGCAACATCAATTACATAAACTTTCCATCGATTTCACGTTGAAAAAATGTTTCAGCATATCTCTGAACACAACTTTGATAGACAGACCTTCTTCCAAAGCACTCGTCGATTCAGTCATTCACTGCACAAATCGATTAACTCCACTTTTTGAAAAATCTTAAATTTAAGTGTCAAAGCACTTGGTATAGTCGTAACTTTTTATATTTATAATAACTTCCCTGATAATTAAGATTAACACCATTAAACGACAAAAATTTGTTGGCCACTGAATAATAAATAATTTATTTCAGAGGTCACTTTGATTAACTCCGTACTCTAATGTAAATCGTTGCAATAATGCAACTCAAATGCACTAGCAAACCATGAATGACAACGGTGAATTTTTTAGTGCCGTCTTATCGGAATTTAAGTAAAATTTAGTAAAATTTAAATTTATTACTTTTTTCACTTGCCAAATCGATTAACTCTTCCAGTAACATAAAAATGGTAACATTATTAACGATTACCTTTTGGCTATTTTTCTTACAAATTTTATATACCGTTAGATGGAAGTTACATTTGAAAGTTACATTTGCATTTATGCATTCTACGATATTTATTTCGATTTAAATTATAGAGGGAATTTTAAAAAACAATATACATTATTTCGTTGCATTTCTCCACTTTCTGTTTTATGTAGTTAATCAATTTGTGCAGCGAACGGCTCAGTTTATATAAAAGATTGTTCGGTAAATAAGCACCGAGGAATACTTTTCAATAGGACTGTTTGGAAAATCAGACAGTATCCTCGATTTCCTTTCGTTTCGTTTATCCATTTTTGCCGGGTATTTTGAAAAAATCGAGGCTCGCATGATTTATGAATAGCAATATCTCGTAGGAAACAGACATCGCGTTCTATAGTTACTCTTGTCGATACGTATAAACCGAGCAATTCGCGCATGCGAAAATCCACACGCACGCATGTACCAAAGATATGAGGAATATTTGAAAAATAGGACGATGACGTACATAAGTGACCGTTACTAACCCAAGTTAAAGTGTTTACGTTGGGAACGGAGCGAAATCTGATGTATCCGGGGTAAAGGCACATCCGTTAAGTATCTAAATAAATCATCTGTACAATCTTATGCATATCGATAGCGAAGTGGAGGAAAAAGCGAGGAAACTGTAAACGACCCGGTTTCTCAGTTATCGGAATTTTCGAACATAAAGAAATAATTCGCGGTATTGTGACGATAAACGAGGATATTTTTATACGGCACATACGCGAAAAGCTTGTTACCGCATGACAAAGGAATAAACAATGTGTCTCGATAGCACGTGTTTAAATACACGAGGTACATGGACGTTGAACAGTTTGCGTATCTCTCGACACATCGTCTTTCGTCTTTAATGCTATATTACGTTATCTTAATTATACTGTATTATATATTAACCCTTTGCACTCGACGATCTTTTGGCTAGAGGAGAGTAGACATTCAAAGATTCTCTGCTACGAAACTGACGATACTTTTTTCAGCAGTAAATAAAGAATCGTATGATAATTATCGCGTAGAATTCATTGATTTCGATACCTCGCACGTTACCTTAAATTTCATATATGCAGGATACCAAAAGAAATCGCGAATCGGCTATTGCCAACAAAAACAAATTGCAAACCGATTGATATCTTCTAGAAGCAAATCGAAAAGTTATTCTATATAACAAAATTAAGTTGCATGGCTCCCCTACGGGGAGGTGAAGCGTAGGTTAAGGAAAGCATAAAAGCGTGGTCCTTGACAACCAAAACAGAGTCCTTAGAAATCTGTTGTGACCAGCACAAGCGTGAGTCGCTTGGTGTTGGAAAGAGAGTTTTAAAAGAGTGCGTCTTTGTGCGTTTTCGTTTCGTTACCTTGGTGTTCTTTTCCTAAGTTAAATCAGTTTACGAGTTTTGAGTTTGCGTTATCGCATTCTTGTTCTTTCGACAATTTTCGGTGTCTCAAGACCAGTATTCGCCATCCTACATATATTAATTAATATCGATCTACCAAATTTTATAAAATGGCGACTGAGGGTCGCCTCTCGAGTGCAAAGGGTTAACACTAGAACTACCGATCTGTAATGGCTACCTAACTATAACGTGCACAGATTATAGTAATTTCAAGCGGTACGGTGAATACGAGTGAATATATTGATCACAGTTCTTTCTTAATACGAGTTGATACCAATTTTATTCTTAAAGCAGGTGTATGTGTTCGGTGATTGCAAAAAGGAAAATTCTGGGACCAGTCATTTTGCGCTATTATCCTACACTATTCCACTGTAGTGTATACCTACACTACTCCATCATCCTACACTATTATTATACAATTCTTTATTTACTGCTTTAAAAAATATCGTCTATATTTTAGTAGAGAATCTTTGAATTTCTACTCTTCTTTAGCCAAAAAATCGTCGAGCGCAAAGGGTTAATATTCTATTCGTGTATTAGAGGGGAACGTGCATAAAGTTGTTTTAATCGTATCTATAGAATTCATCAGGAGATCGTTATCTGTGTGAAACGTCTGTGCGAATATAAAACGAGCAGCAGGTCAGTTACAGTAGACCTTGATTGTTGTTCATTGGAGATATTCCAATTGATTTTTCAATATAATTGGCGGTATTCCAAGAATTTGTGCAACATGGCACATGGATGACGAGAAACAATGTTTTATCTCTCTCGTCCAACAGATTCTCCGAAATCAGAAGAATTTTCAATTAACTCTGCAACGATAAGTCAGATGAAAATTATTTCTCGGTAATAAATTAATAAATTAATAAATATTCGTTTGCACTAAGAAATATGCTATTAATTTCTGCTATTAATTTCTTTTATTTAGAAAAGAATTTCAATTCTCGTCTCGTTATCTGAAGAAACAGAAAATTAATTCCTGACGATTAATTTCAAATTATTACCAAATTATTATATTACTATTGTGATAAAATCCGATTTATAGAGGTTGAACTTTTAACTTTGATTATATTTTATTCCCTTGCGGTACAAATGGACGGGGGCTTGAGTTTTCTGAGATGGGTGATGCAGACATCGGATTGTCGACAGAGTGTGTCCCCTCGAACCCTTCAGCCAGGTTCTTATAGACCCTATGACGACCCATTGCGTCACTCAGTCTGCTTCGAAAATTGATAAGCTTGATGGTTCCTCCAGGCAAACATAGATCCCTATGCAGGGTGACACCATTCAAATAAAGTCTCCTCTCAAGCTATATTATTATTATTAAATTATAAATATATTTATATTCGCCTGTAAAGAAAATATCGGACCGAGGAGATTAAACAGAATTTCTGGCGATACTCTCGTTGTTTAAACAGTGAAATTTTCTCGAAATTCGGTTTCTCGAAATTTGATGTCAAGGATTCAAGGTTCAGTTGCCATTGGAATAGACGTCTGAGATATTTGTTTTTCCACATGGAAATAGTATTGATTGCAAAAGAAATACAAGAAAGAAAAATACACGAGTGTTGGTTGTTTGTATTGAAAACAATCAGAAATTTTCAATTTATCGTAGTACCAGGTCTTAAGGTTCGCTTCCGTGTACTTTTCCGCCGCTATAAAATACTAGGAACATTAGAGGAACAGCTGGCTCTACCAGATTTGGATTACAACTTGAGTTGTGTTTATCTTTTAATAGATTCACAACCGTGCAGCTATTTCGAAACACGTTCGGTGCTGTTTTATTGTTCTTTAAAAATTTACCATAACGTGTTAAATTCAACCCGATAAGCTGTAATAAAAATGGAGATTAACGAGGTAGATGAAGAGCTGTAGCAGGCTCACCCTTTCTAGGGTGGTAAAATGTGTACAGCCATAAATACATTCTTTAGACCACATTTTTTTAGACCATTTAAAATTCCCATCTAATTTATATTTTCTATCTCGTACCAGAGCTTAAATAATGAAATTTATACTAATTATATATTACACAAAATCAGAAAAATTGCAATAATTGTGATTAACGTATTGACTGTTAACCACAATTGTTCAGATTATTAAAATAAAGTATATACCATTGACTTAAACAATTTTGAATATAGATAACTAGACTATATTGTGAAATAAAAAAGATACTATTTAAAATTATTTTTTTTTGTTGTATAAATTCCAAATATTTTTTGCTAATCTAATTTATATTTTCTATCCCATGCCATGACTTAAATAATAAAATTCATATTAATTATATATTACGCAAAATCAGAAAAATTGCAATAATTGTGATTAACGTATTGACTGTTAACCACAAGTGTTCAGATTATTAAAACAAGATATATACCATCGATTTAAAAAATTTGTAACATAGATAAATTAGACTACTTTGTGAAATAAAAAAGATACTATTCAAAATTGTTATTTCTTTTTTGTTGTATAAATTTCAAATCATTTATTGCTATCTAATTTATATTTTCTATTCCATACCATAACTTAAATAATGAAATTCATATTAATTATATATTATACAAAATCACAAAAATTGCAATACTTGTGATTGTATTGACTATCAACCATAAGTGTTCAGATTATTAAAGTAAGATATATACCATCGACTTAAACAATTTTGAACATAGATAGATTAGACTATATTGTGAAATAAAAAAAATTTTATTCAAAATTATTTTTTTTTCTTTTTTTTTGTTGTATAAATTCCAAATATTTTTTGTAATTTGTCCATGATAATATTTTCATTGAAGTTCCATTACGAAATACCTTCTTTGGGAGGTACTATGCTTAACACGTTAAGATTTTAATTAAAATATGATATATTACAAAAATGATATAGCATGGTGTACTATATCATATAAAATCTGTATGGTAGTCGAAAAATGAAATAAAATATTTAATGATATTTCTCAAAATTGACGAGTGCGATGTATCCGTCACTGATAAAGATGCGAGCATGTTCGCGATTGTCTACGATAAAACTCTATTCGTTCACCATTTCAAAGTCGATATCTCGAGAGATACCTGCTCTATCGGGTAAGACACGTGAGCGTGTCAAAATTTCCTCTTGCAAGATACTTTGCAAGAAAGCCATCGAATGATAATCTAGCTAAATATAAATCGTTGTATCAACTAGCTCTCTTGATTAAACAACCGTATCTAATCGTCGTATTGTGTCGCTTTAGATCCAGGAACAATAAAATTTTATTACAACTTTATTTCCACTAATTTTTCTAAGTGTCACCCAGTGGGTATTGGACGAACAATCCGCCTAGTCACTGATAAATTCTTTCCCGCGAAGGGACATTTCGTGTCGAGATAAGGAATGATGTAATGAACAGGTGATAACGATTCGCTGCGATTTGGAATAATAAAAAGTTAGATATATAGTGAAAATGTATGAGAATTCCAATAGGCAGGGTAGGTGAATTAGTGTTAGGGATCAAAATTATCAGATAATTTTATAGGATTATTGAATATTTATTAGAATAATAAAAAGTTAGATATATAGTGAAAATAAATGAGAATTCCAATAGCCAGAGTAGGGGATCAATTAGTGTTGGGGATCAAAATTATCAGATAATTTTATAGGATTATTGGATATTTATTAGGATAAAGCTAAGATAAAATGTGAGAAAAGAAGTAAAAATATACAAGCGATTGAAGTTCCAATATTAAATGCTGTTTACGTTAGCTGTATCCGTGTAATGATCATTATATTCATTTTTACAGGAACTTGGATCGCAACCATTGCCAACGATCGTAACCGAAGATACAGATACCTCAGGTCATGGCTCTCACGATCAAGGTCATAGGCCACGTGCAGGTAAGGTGATCGTATTTTATCGCATGATATCGTGGTTAAGTTCCTTACGAGATTTTGCTGTTATATTATTTACCTGACGAATCTGCTTTTATTCGCAATAGGAACATGGGGTTCGCATTCGAGAACTATCAGGAAACCAACTTCGGGGAGCGCCCCTGGATCTGGGAAGTCAACACCCCTTCCTCAACAAGCAGAACCTTCGAGTTCTTCAAGTTCAAGCAAAGGTGGCAAAAAAGCTTCTGGCACGCGCTCTGGCTCTACCAGTCGCAGTAATAGCCGTAGTAATAGCGCAGAACGCAGAAGAAGCGGAGGCACTGTTGATGACACGGCCAGTCCGACTAAAAAGCCAGCACTTTTCGATGCGTTTAGACCGAGAAGTAAATCCGATGCTGGCAAAAGAAAGCCCAGTATTATAGCGAATATGAAGAGTGCCGTGCAGGTACAATGACACTTCTGTCTCGTTTGGCTAAAATCAGTTGGCTGTTTGGCATCATTTTTAGGATTGAGAAAGAAGTTACAAGTGACTTCCTTGTAGCATTAATTTCATTATATTTGGATGGTTGAATATAGAGCACCGTGTATATGTTTAGCACAGACATCATTTTATTCGAAAATTATATAAGTTGTAAGCTGCAATATTAGATGTAAAACGTAGGAAGCAGCAAATTTATTTTGATAGCCAATTGATTTTGGATAGAGAATGAATTTACTTATATTAAAAATGTAAGGTTATGTTGTTGTATTAAATGGATACTATTGAATTCTGCAGCATTCTTTATATAGAGGCTCGCATGGAAGTTCATCGACAGATGTACATACAGATAAGGATCACCACAGAGAGAACAAGGATCATAAGGAAAGTAAAGAACCTATGGGGCGACCTCGAGCAGGTTCGGAAAGTAGCAGAAATCCTGTTAGCAAAGTTATGGATCTCATTAGGCACAGGAGCCACAGTGCACTTAGTGCGGAGGATAAACGAAAAGCGGTGAGCAACTTGAATATATCCTATTTTAAAAAATTAATATCTTTTCTCTTTCATGTGTTCTGTAAAGTTATATCATTCAGGCGAAGAACATACCTGGCAATTATGCTTAGTATGTATATACTTACCGACCTAACGTTAAAATAGATTTCTATTTTATCAGTATGAATAATAGTTGGTAAGTGTCTTCTTTCCACCTAAAACAAAATATGGAATAGATACGTTTATCAAAATCATGTTTGTCCAACTCAGGTGAAAGCAAAAAAGATAAAGTAATGGATAATTTACATTTTGCAAAATTTAATCGAAGAAAATTGTACCTGTGGTAGCTGTTAAACTGTAATACAAGTATTGTATGGCTCTTGGATTGAAGTCGTCTCCCAAAAATTTCTTTTTGGAAAACGATGCCAATTACCAGATCTCACAACCTGCCTATGGCTTCACTAATTGTAAGATATTTTATCTCAATCGACTGATATTTCCAAAATTCTACAAAAATCAAGAATCATAAAATTTCCAAATTCACTGTTTAGAATCATAGAGTGCATGACAAGACCTCTGACATTGTGCACGATCGGTATTTCAGAATCCGCAACACGAGATCTTACAAAGTGACAAATCTATACTCTAATTCATTTATGTTTCTTTCAATTCGTTTGTAAGTAAGAAATACAATTTTCTACGATAAATATGACTTTGAAACTAAGTAACACAAGGAGTAATAAATACATTCCTCGCTTGTTCTGCACTCTGTTACTAAATACATATATAAAATGCAACGTATATGCATTTAATCTTTTCTATTTCACTTTATCATTTCTCTTTCATTTCATTGTGCAATCTTATTCCCTTCAAGCTTACTAATTGCTCTTCTCAGGTTACTAATTACACATATAATATGTCATTTAAAAAGCAAATTACTAACTCCAAAACTAAACTCTTAGGACGAATTCCTATTGACCATGTTCATCTCTGTTCCAACCAGAGGACAGAAAATCCCACTATGTACCTGGTTTCAGTGTTCTGTCCTCGACGAAGCGTAACTCTTAGTAACGAACAACCACTGCTGGTTCGTCCTAACAATAGTATCTCGGCGAACAAAAGGATGATCTCTGAAAGCAGAGAACACATGTTTTGACGTCGACGATTATACGTCTTCATCTTTTCTTCATACAATTCGGCTGACTATTATGCTAGAAAACCTTGTCTCTTTTACTGCTCTTATAATTATTCTACTCTTATTTATGCTGTCATTTTCTTCTGTATTTTTCTCCTTACATACACCTGTTATTATTTATGTTATCCTATAAAAAGTTGAATTTAAATTGCAACGTTAATTGGTATTTATTTTGAATGTACTAATAACAGTACAAAAAGCAGAGTTTTGTATTAAAGTAGAGGATCCGTTGGTCGAACAACGACGGTTCTCGTAATGAAGTCGTAAACAGCATCTGTTCAAACATTAAAGTCACTAACTCATGCCTCATCGCTGATTATTTTAATAAGTTCCTTCGCGAGGTTCTTATTTCTTTTTCTTCCCCCATAAAAGCCGAGTTTCAGACCTTGAGGATTTTTAGAACTTGGATATTTATCGTTAAAATTAACACTAATCTTCGTGTCGGAACTAACGAACCTAGTTTTTTTCCTGCATTTACTCCCGTGGTTCGCCTGTTAGTACGTGTTGCACAATAGTTAAACAAATAGTTGTAAGTTCATTGATTGCGTTTCTCGGTTACTTCGATTTCGACCAGTATTTTCGTATTTTATGTAAGCGCGGTTTGACCCTGAAATAATCTTACCCGGATAATGTTCAGCGAAATTCCCTTTCGTGTTTCAACATTCTTGGCCGTATGTCACATGACTCGTTAGCGCTGGAACCAGTTTCGTTTCTCTCACTGATCACAATACCGTAACAAATTTCGTTACTTTGTCTCGAGATTTACTCCTGACTCTTGCGATTAAACCACGTTACTCGGATCTCGTTTGTTCTTTTGTGTCAACTTTTTGATATATAGAAATATCGTTGAATCGTGTATCATTAATGCACGTTACCTCGAATTTGATTTGTTTTGCTCGAAAATTCTTTCGTGTAAGTTTCGCAAGGGATAATTTAATTTACCGTGTCCTAACTTTAAATTACCTCGACGAAAAATGTCGACATTGAATTATTTTATTTTAACGTAGATTATTTTTGGTAGGGGAGGAGGAACATGACGTCATGTTATGGAATTTCTTTTGCAGTGAAAATTAGTAATTATTATTAATATTAAAAATTAATATTCTTGATAATCGTTATGATATTAAAAATTAGTAGTTCCAATAAATATCATTAGTATTCAAAATTAGTATCCTTGTTAATCATTATTAATATTGGAAATTAATATTCTAAATAATTTTAATTAATACTAAATATTAATATTCTCCATAAATATTATTAATATTAAAAATTGTTATTATTAGAAATTAGTATTCCTAACAATTACAAAAATTAGTATTGTCAATAATTACCAATAATTATAATTATTCCTAACAGTAAGTATTTTTAACAATTGCAAAAATTAATATTGTCAATAATCACCAATAATTATAATTATCCCTAACCATAACAGTAACAATAAGTATTTCTAACAATTGCAAAAATTAATATTGTCAATAATCACCAATAATTATAATTATCCCTAACCATAACAATAACAATAAGTATTTCTAACAATTGCAAAAATTAATATTGTCAATAATCACCAATAATTATAATTATCCATAACAATAACAATAAAATTATTCCTAACAGTAAGTATTTTTAACAATTGCAAAAATTAATATTGTCAATAATCACCAATAATTATAATTATCCCTAACCATAACAGTAACAATAAGTATTTCTAACAATTGCAAAAATTAATATTGTCAATAATCACCAATAATTATAATTATCCCTAGCAATAACTATAAAAATAAGTATTTCTAACAATTGCAAAAATTAATATTGTCAGTAATCAATCACCAATAATTACAATTATTCCTAACAATAACAATATCTAACAATAAGTATTTTTGACAATTGCAAAAATTAATATTGTCAATAATCACCAATAATTACAATTATTCCTAACAATAAGTATTTTTGACAATTGCAAAAAGTAATATTGTCAATAATCACCAATAATTATAATTATCCCTAACAATAACAATAACAATAAGTATTTCTAACAATTGCAAAAATTAATATTGTCAGTAATCAATCACCAATAATTACAATTATTCCTAACAATAACAATATCTAACAATAAGTATTTTTGACAATTGCAAAAATTAATATTGTCAATAATCACCAATAATTACAATTATTCCTAACAATAAGTATTTTTGACAATTGCAAAAAGTAATATTGTCAATAATCACCAATAATTATAATTATCCCTAACAATAACAATAACAATAAGTATTTCTAACAATTGCAAAAATTAATATTGTCAATAATCACCAATAATTACAATTATTCCTAACAATAACAATAACAATAAGTATTTCTAACAATTGCAAAAATTAATATTGTCAATAATCACCAATAATTATAATTATCCCTAACCATAACAATAACAGTAAATATTCCTAACAATTACAAAAATTAGTATTGTCAATAATCACCAATAATTATAATTATTCCTAAAAATAACAATAACAATAACAGTAAATATTCCTAACAATTACAAAAATTCGTATTGTCAGTAATCACGAATAATTACAGTTAATGTTAATATTATTAAAAATTGATCTCATAGGTCCAAACCATGGCCCAAAATAATTAGCTATCGTTAATTAGCGTTCGATACGAATTCCTCGTTCACTCCCTAGGACAGAACTTCGCACGTTTCTCTCAGCCAATAGAATTTTTCCTTCGCTTCTAATATCTTTTCCATCGCGTGTTCACGGTCAGGTTAATTATAATTTTTCATTAGCCAGGAATCAGTTCGATATGCAAATAGAGTTCGCGGGGCAGGTGGTTCAAATATCTACAGTAGTCGTTGAGATTTTGGTGGGAGTCACAAGTGTGCATGTGTGTGCGGGCATATGTAAGCGGCATAGAGGCGCGTATGTGTGTGCGTGTGTGTGTTTGCGCGAGCACAGAGCGGAGAAAAAGACGGATTCAAAGGCGCGTTTTTCACTCAGTGAGCCACGGAACTTGCAACGTCGAAGGTGCTAGGAAAACGCGCGCATATTTTCATCTGCGAATCGCGTGTGTGCGTTCGTAACCGATCCGTTCGTTTCGCTCGCTCGAGTCCCATTTTCCACGGAAAATTAACAGTGCCTCGTGATAGTGAAATTCGTTCGGTAACACCCATCATCGTAATCACATCCATTTCTACACGTTATGCAATAACTGTCGTCGTTTAAATTAAAAATCGTATCGTCATGCTTCTTCCGCCTTTCGACCGATAACTCCGAAGTTCATGACGTGGATCACCAAGTAGTGGAATGTTGACAGTATTTCTTGGAAAATTCGAAATATTTCCTCGCTATTAACTACTATATAGTAATACGATCTTTATTATTTACTATTCGACACTGCTTCCATATTTTTGCAACGATGTCGTATCTTTAGTTGCCGTATCTTTGGTTGTCGTGGTATGTGTTTACTTTTGTTTAGGTATTTAGGTAGTATTACCCTATTTTATCGTGACGCGCGTGTGCACGGAAATTAATACCAGAGGATTGTCGAATAGATTAAAAAATTAAGTCGTTATTAACGTGACCAAAAAATCATAAAATTTTATGCAATTCTGTCACGTTATTCTGTTATGAATATTAGGTCTCTTATATTAGGCCTCTATCTCCGTAAACCCACGTTCTTCAGCTTTTACTTAAAATCAAAGGATATTTTCTATTTAAGGAATTTCGCTTCTAGCGATTATTGCACGTAGCCAGTGACGCATGTGCTTTACAATGTATTCTAAACTCTTGCTTGATATTCCAAATCTTGAATACTTTACTGCACTTGCGCGTTTAAGGTTCACTCTCAATGCTTGTTCATAAAATTACGCCATTTTTAAAACCCCGCTTTTAACTCTTTATATACGAATATTTCGATATAAGCTGTCACAGTATATTTATTAGATACAATATCTCCAATGCTTAGACGAGAAATAATTTTATTATTTTTCTCGCTGCTTTTCATCGTTAATATTATTCGAAGAATATCTCTTAGTCTTCTTGTCGATAGTTTAAACGAACTAAGAATATTTACTTGTTTACCTCCTCTAAGGAAACTGAGAATTTTCGTTGCCTTAATCCCCGTAAGCAATCTAAGGATTTTTACCCGCTTACTTCCGGTGAGCGAATTAAGAATCTTTACTCGTGCACTCGCAGTAAACAAATTAAGGATTTTACCTGTTTACTTCCGGTAAGGAAATTAAGAATTTTTTCTCAGCTACTTCCGGCAAGGGAACTAAGAATCTTCACTCGTGCACTTCCGGTAAGAAAATTGAGAATTTTTAACCGTTTACTTCCGGTAAGGGAACTAAGAATCTTCACTCGTGCACTTCCGGTAAGAGAATTGAGAATTTTTACCCGTTTACTTCCGGTAAGGGAACTAAGAATCTTCACTCGTGCACTCGCAGTAAACAAATTAAGGATTTTACCTGTTTACTTCCGGTAAGGAAATTAAGAATTTTTTCTCAGCTACTTCCGGCAAGGGAACTAAGAATCTTCACTCGTGCACTTCCGGTAAGAAAATTGAGAATTTTTACCCGTTTACTTCCGGTAAGAAAATTGAGAATTTTTACCCGTTTACTTCCGGTAAGGGAACTAAGAATCTTCACTCGTGCACTTCCGGTAAGAAAATTGGGAATTTTTACCCGTTTACTTCCGGTAAGGGAACTAAGAATCTTCACTCGTGCACTTCCGGTAAGAGAATTGAGAATTTTTACCCGTTTACTTCCGGTAAGGGAACTAAGAATTCCTGCAGTCCATAAAGGATGAAAACCTGAGCACATGTTACGCAGCATTGTCATTGGACGAGTGACTGGACCTCAGTCATCCCTATATTTATTCGCCTTATTGAACGAAAAGAATCGTATAGTCGCAGTTTTCTTAACAGCTGCATAAAAGACGCTGAATGGTAACTTACGGTCACGGAGTATGTCTCGAGTTCATTGACGAAGCTTCTCCCTATTGTTCGGTTCTTCTAAATTGAAAGCTAGCAGTTTTCATGCTACTCTTCTTCGTCCTCTTTTCCTTCAGTTTCTTCGTCGATCCGAGCCTCGGACCGTAATACTCGAAGCACCTTACGTGCTCGATTTCGATGGTAGTCTCTCGTGATTTCGTCATTTTTCAGCATCGTGACGAGACAATTGCAGACATGCGATGTAATTTGAGCAATGTTTACGTTGCTACGCTGTGGAATGTTTACTCGAGAGATACGATCGGATAGAAATATTTTGCATTTCACTCTGTTGCACCTTTGCTCTGCTTATCGCGATCTAATTGGACCGAGGGAGAGAAAAATTTCTGGAAATTTTTCATCCTACCCTGTTTGGCAACCTAGATCCATTGTCTTCGCAGCGAACTATGCCGTGCATATCTTCTCTCTTTTTTCCTCTCTCTTCTCGTTTTTTTCTTTTTTTTTTTTTTTTTTTTTTTTTTATCAGACGATTTATGGAAGCGATAACCTGTGTAAATCGAGAGCGAGACGAAGAGATCATTTGCATAACATTGGATCGAACGATCGACGATGTTTTTATCAATTTGCGTTATATTTTTCACGCTGCTCCTTCTTAACCGGATTTTTGTTTACTTGCCTGAAGGCCTCGCTAATTACGATACTTCTTTTTCTTCTCTTTCACGTGCAATGGGAATTAATGCTTGTTATAAATAGAGTACATCATCGGGTGAACTGTAAAAGTACAGAGAAAAATATTCATTCTCCAAAGGAAATGAGAAAAGAAAATGGAAAAAATTTGAGAAATTTAAAAATGATATAAAAATAGATATAAAAATGTAATATATACTTGAATATTATTATTTGATAAATAATTTAAACGATCCAAAGGAAATGAAAAAAGAAAATGGAAAAAATTTGAGAAATTTAGAAATGATATAAAAATAGATATAAAAATATAATATATACCTGAACATTATTATTTGATCAATTATTTGAACTTGTCTTATTATGATATTGATAGTGCCAGAAAAATTGCAAAAATAATGCAGACAGTGGGACACAGTATTCTCTCCTTAATAGTTACTTTTATTACGTATGCTCTGTTTATTGCTTTCCATTATCAGTTACAGTTTCACCATACAAGGATCTCTGTAGTGGTATTGTCATCGTCATTAAAATTTGTAATGCCTGTAAAAATATCGATACAAATTATTTTCACTATAAACTTAGAGTAGTTCAGAAATTAATATTTTCTTGGACGAGTGTGTAATAGAAAATCTCTGTAGTGGTATTGTCATTAAAATTTTTAGTGGTATTGTCATTAAAATTTTATAGCGGTATTGTCATCGTCATTAAAATTTGTAATGTCTGTAGAAATATCGATGCAAATTATTTTTGCAAAAAGTTAGAGTAGTTGAAAAATTAATATTTTCTTGGACGAGTGTGTAATAGAAAATCTCTGTAATGGTATTATCATTAAAATTTTGTAGCGGTATTGTCATCGTCATTAAAATTTGTAATGTCTGTAAAAATATCGATATAAATTATTTTTGGTATAAAGTTAGAGTAGTTCAGAAATTAATATTTTCTTGGTCGAGTGTGTAATAGAAAAGGCAATCTTGCTATAGCGTAAATAAAGGCGTAAATTATACTACGAAGTGTTTATTTTCTACGTAGAAAATAGAAGCAAGAGAAATAATGTGTATTAAATTGTGAATGATTTTATAAATTAATCTGCTATGAATATCCAGATAAATTCAACTATGATAATGATGTAATGAGACGTTGGTGTCGTAATAGCATCTGTGTTTCATATCTGTTGCAGATGTCGTTACGTCAGATTATTCATTTACTTTTCATAGTAAAGTTATCATCGTAATCGAGAGAAAATTTTTGAAGAGAATTTCCAATTACTTGACAAATCTGCAATAATTTCATTTTAGAATAATTATATACTAATGATATCAATAATATTATAGTCATAATAAGTAATATAATACTATTATTATTATTATTATTATTATGCTAATAATTATTATAGTATTATTACTATTATTAGTATTATAGTATTATAGTAATATAATGCTATTATTATTATTATGATGCTAATAATTACTATATCAGTAAGCACGTAATACTTATTATACCAATTATTCATTCACAACTAAATTTAGTACAAGGCTGAAATTAGCCTGACCTAATTGAGGCAGATACAGCTTTACTTTAAAATTAATTCACATTTAATGCATGGAATATGGCAAATATTATCACAAGAGATAATAAAAACACACCACCACTTAAGAATGTAAAGCGTGCAGGCAGAGTTATTGTATTTTAGGGCTCAGTTCTTATCGTTATTTAGTGTACAATGCTCTTGATATCACGGGTAATGGATAAGTTTCCTTTTGTCGTGTTAATATTTGCGATGAACCGATTTTAATAGTAACGTACGAACCATATTCGAGAAATATTTATTTCCTTCGTGCATGACTATTCATAGATGCAACGTTTCGTTTCCGGTTTAGCGTGATGAATTGTTAATGCAATTTCACCGAAAACAATAACGTTCAGTCGACCTTCTGATTATTGTTATTTAGCTTCCTTTGTTTCTTCTATTCTGCTCGTTCGCGACAGAAAGCAGTAATTTCCATCTTGAAATTGTTTGAAACGTGATATACGTAACTTATTTGACTACCTTGCTCTACAGAGAAATACAGCGAATATTTTATATCACCAGACTTGAAGTTATATGATTATGTGATACTGTGTTAGTGCGTAAAAACTTGAAAGTGCAATATGTCTTCGTATTTTCGATGGATAAAAGGTGGAAAGAAGGATGATTACTTTGGGGCAAAACCAAGAAGTCGTTCTTTGGATTCGAAGAGCCTGGAAGCATCGGGAATACGATTAATTCTTCAAAATGTACTTAAAATTTGCATTTTTTATTATATATGATTATAATATAATTGTTCATTTAAATGCATTATTTACCTTTATGTTATTTGCATTGAAATCTAATTGAAACAATCATTTGTTTCTATTGCAGAGAACTGCAGCTCAACATCAAACCCAAGCAGCCTCACAGGGTAAGTATAAGTATGTTGTACATTTAACTAGATTTAGAATCGAGTGTCTGATTATTCTCGGCTATATAAACACTGAGGCAATAAAGATGATACATACATGTGTCAAGATAACTGAGAAGTGTCTCTGTCTGATAGCGTCTGAAAAATAACATTACGTGCTTCTCAGTTCTTGTGTACAACATTGTGACACTTGTAGTGTATAATCAATTATGCAAACAAAGGTGCGCATGGTAGTATAATATTTGAAATAATTTTTCTTATTCAAAACAAGGCTGCCATGTTGCAATATATTTAAATCGTATCTAATACGTTTTATTTCTTTTCATAACAATCGTCGCATCACAATCACGAAGTAATGTTACATAAACACGTATTACAATTATTTCTCAAGATGCAGATACGTACCTGATATATTTTGTTTACGTTTCAAAATATCAGACTTTCTTATCTTGCGGGATAAAACACTTCGTGGTGGTTCATGGCGCCTCCGCTAGATGTCGACTCCGAAGTCGTAGTTAATATGGCGCGTACATTCCGAAGCACGTAGGTTGGCCAATGCTGGCGGGACTTGCGCGTCAGAAGGTTTTTGTACCGCAACGCGTACGGTGGCACGTGCTTGAAAGTTACTCACTTCGTGTTCACTCAGCAGCTTAACGATCAATGCCCGCGATTCTTTGAAACCTCGCATCATTATCGAGATCGTGCTCGAGCCACGGACCGTTCTTAACCTACAATCGCGCTCAATTAACACGCCGACGAGTGTTGAAAAGTCATACGTGCGAAATGTAACGTAGCGTCGGGGAATTTACACGAGATTAGTGTATGGCAGCTGTAACGATACTCTTTTTTCCCTTATACTCTTATGCCTAGTTTCTTCGGTAATATCAACGAACGAATGGCTGTTCAAACGGATTGCAACGAGAACGTGTCAGTAACGACGCGACCTGCGTTCGTAAATGTAAACATTATTGTGTGTTGCGTGTTATCCTGCGGCAAGTGTGTATTAGAACCGGTACTTTTGTGGTCGCTAGTCGAACATCGGTAATTTTTTCTTCTTGATGAAACTTTCATCGATAACAATTATTTCGTTCGCTACGCAAACTGGCTTAATGGTGCTTCCAATCAGTGCTTTAAGGAATTTCCATGTATATCCGAGAAGCGTTCGAATCGTTGATTTTCCATGAAATGACAGCCTTTAATTTACATTGAATCAAACTTCTTGGGCAAGTGATTGTGATGATTTTCCTTACGTAGAAAGGATTCTGCTTCTACTTACACGTAAACGGTGCCCGTGTTTTTAAAGTGATAAGAACCATCAAGCATTGGACAAATGCATATACTGTGAAGTGCAGTGTATAATTTATAAGAAAGGAAACTCAACGCATCGTTTACCACTGCAACAGTTGGTAAGTGTTTTCTCTGTTTTTACAACTGGTTTATGATAATCTTTCCTACTGATCGAGAGACGTGGACGTTTATTCGATGAAATAAGCATCGGTAATACTACCTTGAAGGTTTGAAACGTTTTACTGTTGTGTCATGCGTTTATCTTCTATGTATTATCATTCGCAGCGTAAAGTCCGCATGAAAATAAAATCGAATCGAATATAATATGCATAACATCGCGTTTTGGGAAAACCGTAATATCGAGTACGTCAAATATCACCGTTATTTAAATATTCATTACAGTTTACGATGTTAATTAGGTAATACGCAATAAAACAATGCCGAATAAATCTTCACAGAATCGGACGCATAGGGACATTAAACATAACCTAGTCTACGTCGAATTTTTCTCATTCAGATTTTAAAAATTATTTAAATCCTGAATTCTTTTCTAACCTTACATTTAAAAAATGCTAATTTTCTAGTAATTTCTACTTTCGTAATTTTGTTTCGATTTTTGTCTGTAGCAATACGTACAAAAATTGAGTCATTCCAAAATTCTTGGCGAATGTTGTAATCGTACTAGTAGTATGTGCCACATGAATGTACTGCAAATTTAAGATACTTCATTTTCTTTTTTCTCGTTGTGCTTCGGCCATTCCGACACGTGCGTGGTTATACAAGAATAAATAAGAGGCAAAAAAGTAACTAGCAGGTTTGGAAACTTATCGTTTTCAAGTCTCGGATTAAATTCGGGCATGTCATAAAATCTTTCTCTCGGTTTATTTATTTCGCTGAAACAAGATTGGATTGATATTTAAGTTCATTGAAAAATGTACACATGTCACGTGCATCTAGGGACATTACTGCTCGCGCAATTTACATTTGTAGCTCGTTGCAGTTTTATAACACAATTCTTTTCTTTTATTTTATACTTACACATCTCAAGGTCACGTGGTATAGAGGGTTAAAAATTCACCTTGAGATTCCTCGCAGAGTGCAAAGAGCAACAAAATACCTAGTTCCGTTTAGAGTCACATTAATGAGCTTAGGGGATAAACATGCTTCTTAGCGTGCTTTTCAAGAGCTTTCAAGCTTTGTTCTCTATATCTTCCCGTGTTTAAAAGTTTGTGCAAGCTATACACTTATTTTCTACCTCTTTCCAAAATTCATTCCATACAATCATAAATAATTAAAATAGCCGTGTATTAATCTTATCATAGAGTTGATAATGAATTTTAAGAAAGGTTAAGATTTCCCTGCACTCGATAATTATCTCAACTCGTTACAATCAGTTAAACGCTGAATCATCAAATAATATAGAATATTATTTTCGAAGTAATTATAATATAGGAATTAAATATAGATATTCAAATGAATATTTAAATGAACGTATTTAATTGCATTAATGTATATTTAAATATTTAATTAATGTTCAAACGAATTATTCGTATCCTTGAATTCTTCATTTTCAATTAATCGAAATTGCGCGTGTGTTTTTTGCTCGAGTTTAATTTATGCAGGAAACGTAGCCTGAAGCACTTTTCGGATAGATAATCAGAAAATTAGAATTAATATCATCGTTGCATTTGGTATTAGCCATGTTTTAATTCTATTCCAACCGTTAATATACTTTTATCGGCGTAGATTTTTAGAGTTGGGTTACTGACCTAGTTGATATTAGTTTTATGACGAACATTGTACGCGATAGTTCTAACAAACTTTTTCTCTGTGTTTGCCGTTACGAAATTAGAAGTGGTAACTAGTGCTCGTTACGGTCCATCTCTTTTTTCCATTTTTTTTTTTTTTGCTTCCTTTTTTCGCAAGATGTAGGTCAGTTAAGGAAATCGGCTCAAATCAAGCTTTAAACTCCTAGGTACAAGTAATTACACAAAGCCATTTAAAAAGATACACTGCTTTACTTATTCGCAGGTTTTCGATTTAGGTTTATTTATTAATTTTATTCATGTTTCACGTTAATTCGATAATAACGCGTTTTATAAACTTTCTTAATATTTTTATTAATTTTTTAAAAATTATTATCGATATTGTTATTGTATATTAATTTTATTCATGTTTCACGTTAATTCGATAATAACGCGTTTTATAAACTTTCTTAATATTTTTATTAATTTTTTAAAAATTATTATCGATATTGTTATTGTATATTAATTTTATTCATGTTTCACGTTAATTCGATAATAACGCGTTTTATAAACTTTCTTAATATTTTTATTAATTTTTTAAAATTATTATCGGTGTTATGTTATTGTTATTTGATATTTAAATATAATTTCATAGGTATTTATAGTACATCGTTAATATTTTATGAAGTTTGTCGAAGATTCTGCATACGATAGTGATTTTTTTGAAGGATGCTGAATATTTATTGCAAATTTTTTGTTTTGTTGAAAAATATTTTCTGCACTCGTGAATTGAACATAAATTACCATTGAAAACAATTTCATTGAAAATACGAATATAATTCGTATATGCATATGTTACACGGTGTACAATGGATTAAAGGTAACAGTTGGAATATTCGTAACGTGATTAATAAGTTACTAGGTTTGGGATAAACCCAGACCATTAATAACGGTGAGAAATTGTGCGAACTTTCGACACGGCGTAGAATTAGCTTTCGGTTAATTACTTTCGTAGTTCAAAGGACAAATTTATGTAACGGTGAAGCAAATACAGGTCGATAATTAACGGATAAAATAGAGTAATTGCATTTTATGGATCGTATTCTTGTACGTATCTAATATTAGTTCGATTACTTGAGGTTTATCGAGATATCGATATTTAATTCTAGAAAATTATTTTAATTGGTAAAATAATTTATAAAATCTTTGACTTCGAGTTTCAAAAATTTTAGCTCGCGTCTGGGTGAAATTCGAACTACACGCGACTCGTTCACGGTAAAAGCTCATCTAAACACATTCAGCGAATCTTCAAATTTAGTTCTGTTTACAAGAAATACGGTATTTTAGTCGATGAAAAGAGTGTAGTTTATTCGAGAAGTTACATTGAGAAGGAGAAATATTCAAATGTTTTCGATATTAACTAAGTGTCTTAAATTATTCCATATAAAAATTCCAAGAAAAATTTAATTAAAAACATACAGAATAACGAAATATAAATAAAGAATGCTCTATTAGTTGAATTTATTTTTATTTCTTTATTACAAAATAATTTTAAGCTTTTGGGATATTGAAAAATCTACAAATTTGAATTTAAATGCGAAATCTTCTAAATCCAACATGTCGAGTATCAAAATTCAAAAATACCAATATGATTATATAAAAATTTCAGAAATTGGGATATAAAAATTCGAAATTACAGAAATAAGAGTGTGACGATATAAAAATTCGAAAATTCAAAAATAAGAGTATGGTGATATAAGAATTCGAAAATTCAAAAATAAGAGTATGGTGATATAAGAATTCGAAAATTCAAAAATAAGAGCATGACGATATAAAAATTCGAAAATTCAAAAATAAGAATATGATGATATAAAAATTCCAGAAACTGGGATACAAAAATTCGAAGACTCAAATATAAGGGCATGACGATATAAAAATTCGGAAATTCAAAAATAAGAGCATGACGATATAAGAATTCGAAAATTCAAAAATAAGAGCATGACGATATAAAAATTCGAAAATTCAAAAATAAGAATATGATGATATAAAAATTCCAGAAACTGGGGTACAAGAATTCAAAGATTCAAAAATAACACTTCGATATAAAAATTCCAAAAATTGGGATATAAAAAATTCTAAAATCCAAAAATATGAATATCAAGATGTAAAAATCCCCAAAAATCGAGGCATAGGAATTTTCAAATTCCTGAACCCCAATCTAAAAAAGGAAAAGGAAAATCAACAAATAAAATGAAAGCAAAGTACACAAAATGTAATAATTCTACGTTTGGAAATTTCGAAAATTCGTAGCTTAGAGAATCTCGGAATTAATTTTCTTCTCTATTACACTAACATCGATCTTGGATAACGGAAACCGAGATTCAGCAAGAATCGAAATTTGCATCGAAAGGAATTCTAACCAGAAACAAAGTGTTCCCACTGAAATGCAGTTCTCAAGAAGCAACGTACACGAGTTCTGGCAATGTTGCACGTGTTCGAAAGAACAATTGCCTTGAACTACAGATGCGGACATACAGCTGTGAGTTCAGGAGCTGGCACTTTTTGAGCAAAGACGAGGGCACAGAGAAGGGTGGGAACACACTTGCACTACTACTCGCAGATAACACTTAGGAGACATTGGTCTGTCGGTGAGTGAGTAGCGTGTAACTGTGGTGTATAAGCAGCCAATAGGAGCCGCATTCCTCCATTCTGCCAACTCCTCAGAACCCGACAATAGTGTTCGAAGGATAGTACAAGGTCACGCAGTGCAAGATCCCTCCTAAGCACAGGACCCCCTTTCTCATGGAATCCCTCCTTTTCTTCGGCTTTTATGTCCGTTGCTATTATGACGTACTGGACCACAGAGGGACTGCCTGTAATCAAGTTGCGTAGTAGCTTGGGAAGAAATCTCATGGAGGGGGTAAAATATGTGAAAATTCTTTTCTTTTCCCTTCAATTTCTCCTTTAATTTCTTATTTTCATTTATCGTCTTGACACTCGAACTACTGACTTGTTACGTGTAATTAGAGTGGGTAGAGAGTCACTGTCATGGTATATTTTAAGAAAATTCATTTGTCCAGAAAGTTTTAATTTTAATCAATGTTTGGGTACACAAACTTTTATCAAAATTAGGATTTTCTGGTAGGATGAATCCTTTTGCAGTATAGTGTACGAATATTTCTTCTACTCATTGGAGATAATAATAGCTAGAATGAAAATATAGTGTATATTATTTTATTACATCTTCGTCTTAATAGGAGTTAATATTTTTATTATTAAAATATTATTAATATTTTATATTATATTTTATATTAATATTACTAATATT
>NW_016912091.1:80602-172624 GCF_001483705.2 Eufriesea mexicana
TATTATATTTTATATTAATATTATTAATATTACTATATTTTATTATTAACTAATTACACGTTTGCAGTGTAAGATAACATCTAGTTATTTTAACATTCGTCACGGTGTAGGTGCTCAAAAAATATCGCTGTATCGAATGATCTTTATTTTCAGAATTTAGAACTAAAGTTAGAACTATGGTTGAAGTCTGTTTCGAATATTTATCGTGTTTGAAAGATGGTGTGTTCCATGAGCGTTGCCTCAAGGTTGTAAGACCTGTTAGCAGCCATACAATTTGATTATTCGGAATTAATTGTTGTTCCATGATCAATCGATATAGGAAATAATTGGAGATGTGTGATGATGGTAATTCAGATAGTTCTAGGTTATAGCGAGGGCTTATTATTAAATAATTAAGTTACTATGAAAATGGAGTATAAATTATGTAAAATGTTACTTTATTCGTAAAAGGTAGCTGAAAATATTAAATAGTCATTTTGACTGACTGTTGTTTCTTTTGTACAGTTTGCGTCGTCGAAATGTTATTTTGACCGATTGGCGAACTTATTAATGGTATCGTACTTTGTATCAGTTTTGTTGAAAATATTAGTATCAATACAATAGTACGATATCGCAATCGTGAATAAACAGACGTCACACAGCTACGTGTCTTTGATAACACGAACGTACGGAAAACAAATTTTTGTTGCTCGGCTATATGACTCATTCGTTGACTGGTATATAAATTAATGAAATATTTTATAGGTTGATTATCAGAGGGATATTCGTAACATGGCTAATAATAATTTTTGTTGTTTATCTAGACCAGTTTATTATCTACGTTAATTTATTTTCGTATGAAGTCTCAATTATTGCATTACACGTTGCAAATTATAATGATTCGCGATAAACGGTGATAAATTAACTTGATCCTGTCAAATCAGAGGTAACAAAAAATCATTCCCAGTAAATAAACTATCGTTAAATTTTTAATTAATTTTAAATGTATAGCTTTCGTTTAAATACAAAAGAAAAGTCTTAGAAATTTACGAAATTATCGTTACATGAATTTACAAAAAAAATTTCCAAAATTTATACAATATAAACGCATAAATCCATTTACAAAATATTTTTTAAATTTATAAAATTAATGTAAGCAATTTGAGTCTTCAGAGTTTACAAATATAACATAAATACACAAATAGATTAATTTTTTAAATTTATAAAATTAATCTAAGCAATTTGAGCCTTTAAAATTTACAAATGTAATATAAATACAGAAATAAACGAATTTTTTAAATTTATAAAATTAATATAACTTTTCGAGTCTTTTTAAAATTTATTAAAACAATATAAATCTCCAGCTAAAGGGTTAGTGTAAATATACCAGTAAAAAGAAATGTTCAACATTGACGAAATTAATATAATTTTTAAAAAATGAAAGGGCTATGATGTAATGAAATTGATACAACCAATTTGAGCCTCCAAAATTTACAAATATAATATAAATACACAAATAAACGAATTTTTTAAGTTCATAAAATTAATATAATTTTTCCAGTCTTTAAAATTTATTAAAACAATATAAATCTCCAACTTAGTGTAAATATAAGAGTAAAAAGAAATGTTCAAAATTGACGAAATTAATATAACTTTTTAAAAATGAAAAGGCTATGATGTAATGAACCAATTTCAGATAATACTCTCGATTATTCGTGGAACACGATTTACATGCTTCTAGATATGTAGGTCGGTCGTCGAAGTACTTCTTAAGTAGTATAGTAAACGCTTCGCTACAGCTGGTTCTGGAAGTGCAGCGTGGAACTGGCGGGTCTTCATCGGCCTTGAAGAACCGGTTCCGAGATCCACATGTCGATCGTATCGATGTATGAAACCGGAAACGTGTTTTGGGAGGAGGCGAAACGTTAAAACGCTTGTTTATAGGCCTTTCATCGTATAATAAAATCATATACCGCGTTTACGCTTCGTTCCCATTGTTTCACACGCCTCTGTTACAGCATTTATGCTTTTCCCATTCTTCCTAACCTCTCAGCTTTCGTAGGTACCTTCTCAGTCATGGTAAAAGTGTTTGCCGATGTTTAAAATGTTTAGAATGCTTTTCGATGCGAAGTAAATATTTTGTCAGGGATATCCAAAAGTTTTCGTTTAACTACGTCGTATGACTATTATACACGCGAACAGCTCTTTCAAAAAATTGTCCACCTGTTTGAACAGAGTAAAGGAAGAAGCGACGAGCAAATAAGCGTTATCGAAATTTCATGGACAATTTAATTTCTGATGAGTTTCACTCACGTGTTTGCGAATATTATGTACAGAGTGAAGGACCTTTTTTGAAACCTGTCGTAAATAAATGTTCATTCGCGTCATATCTATGTGCATTCGTATTCATCGGTCGACCGCTTTGACCCGCGAATTTTAAAAATGAAATGTAGGAAAATATTTTAAATGGAGTTTATTACTAGAGTAATGGCCCATACGCTATATATAAATATACCATTTTTCATTCCAAATTATAATTATAATTATTATTAATTATTATAAGGTTTTATAAAATAGTTACATCTAAAATGTTACTTATTATAAAAGTATAATTTTCGTTTACTATCGTTCTTCATTTTTTCCTGTTCCTATTAAAGGAGGAACACAGGTAGTTGTTGAATTAGTCGTAAAATTACAGTAAATGAAAATTACAAAATTTCCTAGTCTCTTGTTTTTAAAAGGTTAAAGCAAAATCTATGAAGAAACGTTCATTAGGAAATTACGTATACGCTGAATATAGGAGCATGTATGCCAATCCTCTTCATGCGATTCAGCCTTAACCTTTGACTAGCTTATATCATAAATGGAACTTCCGCGTTTCTGTTTACTACCTGTTATACTGTTTACGATTTTGCTTTCTCGAGCGCACAGGGTATTAATAATCACATCGTGACGAAATTTCTGTAAATATACGAAATGTCGTCAACGGTCTGACACAATTTTTGGGAGCTTCCGTGTTATTTAGATGAGTTACATCGGAACATTTTTCAGCAGTAAATTGAACTCACTGGCTCATTGATGGGTCTAAAGTATCGATTATTCATTACGCGCTTAATGACTTCTAATATATTTAATACTTGATGTAGTATTACTAGCGTGTAGACTTTAAAACTAGAATTACCAACCCAGTGAAAATGACTGGTCCCATAATTTTCCTTTTTGCAATCACCGAACACATACACCTGCTTTAAGAATAAAATTGGTATCAACTCGTATTAAGAAAGAACTGTAATCAATATATTCACTCGTATTCACCGTACCGCTTGAAATTACTATAACCTGTGCACGTTATAGTTAGGTAGCCATTAAAGATCGGTAGTTCTAGTGTTAACCCTTTGCGCTCGAGAGGCGACCCTCAGTCGCCATTTTATAAAATTTGGAAGACCGATATTAATTAATATATGTAGGATGGCGAATACTGGTCTTGAGACACCGAAAATTGTCGAAAGAACAAGAACGCGATAACGTAAACTCAAAACTCGTAAACTGATTTAACTTAGGAAAAGAACACCAAGGTAACGAAACGAAAACGCACAAAGACGCGCTCTTTTAAAACTCTCTTTCCAACACCAAGCGACTCACGCTTGTGCTGGTCACAACCGATTTCTAAGGACTCTGTTTTGGTTGTCAAGGACCACGCTTTTATGCTTTCCTTAACTTACGCTTCACCTCCCCGTAGGGGAGCCACGCAACTTAATTTTGTTATATAGAATAACTTTTCGATTTGCTTCTAGAAGATATCGAAGGTACCCATTAAAGATCGGTAGTTCTAGTGTTAATAGTTCAAAATTAGTTTCAAGCCGGACGAAGTACTTTTTAATTCATCTTTTGTGATACTTGGGTACAATGTATGTTTAATTTTGTGAAAGACGCGGTTTCTTGTATACACACCCTGTATACACACCCTGGTGACAAGGTCCAGGAAAATTGCGCGTATAATAATGCTAATGATGCTAATGGGTTAACACGAATCCAGTTAAAACATTCGAAACAATGAATCCACTGGTTCGTAATAAGCAGTCGGAGATATCGACGTACGAAACTTGGGCGCGATAATGAAGCGCGCGTTGTTGGACTACTAGCGCCACCGGAAGCTTCTAAAATCTCGTTACCGTTCTATCTTATTAGCTTGGTCTCGTGCTTTCTGAGGCGAGCGTGCTCGTGTATACGTAGTTCTCGGTTGCTTCTATTTCCCTAAATCGAATTACAATTCGTCGCGAGGAATCGTCGCACCTGCCCTCTGTAATCCACGTCCAAGGTCTTCGCGACGTAATACCTTCAGTCCCGACACCACCGGTGCTGCGATATCGGGTTTCCTAATGTAAACGAAAAAGAATCGGCCCTTTGACTGGCCATTGTTTACTGCGCAGCAGCACTGCAGTTAATTCGCTATAGCTAGTGCGTCACGTAACGTGCATATCTCTGCGTCTTTAGCGGAATCCCTAATGCGAGGAACGTGCAGCTTTACTGAATATTAATGCCTTGTGTATTTCAAACTTTGTTAAGGACTAGCGAAATTTAACTTCGAAATGTAGCTTTAATTATGGCTTTTGGTTAGTCAAATTTCATGCAGCTTTTCTAATCCTAAATTTAATTCTGTCTCAAATTTCTGGCGAAAGTAGACTTGAAATAATAGACTGGAAATTTTAGTTGTAGATTATGAGAAGAATAATCAGAGGTTCTTGGGATGTTTATAAAGTTAGAGGACTAACTGTAGCAGTGAGGAGACTATACTGTATGCAAAGAGTCATTAAAACGTGCAACTTTATTAAACATTCCTGCCGATAAATCCAAATCTTGCATTTTTTAAACATCGTTGAAGATTAGCGAGGTTTATTATCGTTGGAAAAATTTTGGATTTAATAGGAGGCTGAGATATCTCTATAATTCCATATTGCAGCTGTAAAGAATCAACATGGAAAATATAGTCAAATGAAAAGGTTATTTATTTTTATCAATCACATAATCCTCCTACAGTATTGAAAAATTTCTTGAAAAAAAGAAATAAGTGTATTTGATTTGTTTCTGTGACCCACCTTTTCAATTACGTTAAATCTTAGTATTACATGAAATTCCAATCATGTTGTTACGTAAACGAGTATATCAAAGATGGAATTGTGTTATGGCATTGATACAAATGTGTCATTGCATATCAACATTTAGAATAATCAAACTGGCTTAAAATCGTGATAATTTTGCAAACTACGAAAGGGTATGACCTGTTCTAGTTTATCAGTATTCAAATACAAGAACTGGAGATAATACAAAGATAGGTCACTGCTGCACATTATGCTCTAAAGGTCCCTGGCGAATCACAGAAAAGGATATCTCTAACGTCTAGACATTTGCCACAAAACATAGTTATCGTTTTAATCGATTTTCTCCCTGTAGTCTCGTGCTGCCTTATACATTAAAGTGCATGTCAGAATTGTGACGTAACGCCAGAGACCCGGTTACGATTTCCAGTATCAACGACCCGTTAATCTTTATACAATACATACAAATCCTTTTTCTTCTTTTATTTCTTCTCAGCTTTTTTGGTCGTTTGCTTTGCGTGAGCCAACCTATGATCGTATTTTGAGCATTTTCTTTTCAGTCGTTACATAAAGACTACACGTGCACCTTGCAGAATGATATTTAAGAAATGATTCGCGTGATTATGCGTTGTATCCTGAGAACGAAAGAATACGAGGTGATTGTATCATGATTGTACCATGAAAGAAACGGTAAAAACAATTTTTCACAGGCAGTGCTGTCTAAATTTAGTTCGTCTCTTTCTGAAGCAAATTTTTTCCCTTGCATTAAACGAAAATATGGACTATACGTAACATTACAAAGTCTTCAGTATATTTCATTTAATAATTATACACGACGCATAGTGTTTCACGTAGAAAAATGTATATCGTTGATAGAGAATACATATAATATCGAACAAATTTATTTTCATTTTTGAAATCAATGCTCAAATGGAAGAATGCGTCAGTCTACCGTGAATCATATTTGTTCGATATAATCCCGCACTAAATCCGATAAAAATTAATTCTAACGTGGCGCCACTTCAGTCAAACAATAGTGGAATTTGGCGTGATACGATCTATAATTTCAGAACCATTAAACACAACAAAGCGGATTTGCCTCTAATAGATGAATTTGCGCCTTTTCCGGACAATATGTATATATCTAAACTTATTTGGTATCATACAAAAGGCGACTGAATGGATTCGGTTCGACATGCAAATATATAGAAACTGAATAGAGCCAGACAGATATGATACGGATACCACGGAACCCCTCAGACCGCAACTCACCACCGAGTCCTCAAGCCATCAGAATAATAGAGGAATCAAGGACGGAGAGTTTCGAAGGCTTAGCAATCTAAAGTCTTCTGGATTTTAGAGTCTCGGAAACTCTGGATCCTTGATAAGTCCCCTAGATCTATAGGTACCCTCATCGAAACTGATAGTCTGTATCGAGTTTACCGTGTATCGTATAGTTCATGCCAGGTCTATATCGGTTTATATACGGGTTATATCGAGTCCAATCTTCCTAATACCGTTTGAATCGGGCTCAATTGCCTTTGTACGGTTTAGGTCGGGTCCTTATCGCCTTCATACGCTTTTAGTCGGATCCAGTCGGCCCAGTACGGTTCGAATCGGGTCCTGTCGTGTTCATACGATTTGAGTCGGGCCCTATCGCCTTCGTACGGTTAGTGTCGGATCCAATCGTCCTTGTCCGGTTTGTATCGGATCCAATCGTCCTTGTACGGTGCGTGTCGGGTCCAATCGTCCATGTACGGTGTATATCGGGTCCAATCGACCTAGTAAGATTTGTATCGTGTGTGGTAAACCTCGTGCGGCTTGTATCGAATTTGACGAGCCTCGTACAGCGTTTCTTGTATCGTTTTTGTACATGTAATACTAGAATATTTTTAACAAAATATCATTGTTATAATCGAGTATTCGTGTGGGTATAGTAATTGGGTTGTGTGTGAGGGGAGAAGTAGTTCGGCCCGTATAGTTACCGTGCTTCGTTTCAAGCCTTCCGTTCCACGTATTTCAACGTTGAATGGAAATGAACCTCTACTTGTAGACTGCTCTTGTCCGTGCCCAGTGAAGTTCAGAGGTGCATTCGTATATTCGTCTCTCCAAGGTAATGTGTTCGTCTAGCGATACATTTGAATGGTCTGTTTTACACGAAGAAATGCCGTATTATTCACGAATAGTCAGCTTGTTAACTTAAGAATGAAGGAGGACATTGTTCCATCGAAAAAGACAAAGGAAATTTTTAAAAAACCTTGACATCTTTATGTCCTCTGCTTGTTTAGAAATGAAATATAACGTTAAACCTAATGTCTAAATTTCAGGTAAAATATTCTTTTCTGTGTTATTAGTTAAATTTGTCGTTATTTATAACGCAGTTACGCGTATCAAAATAATTTATGCCATCTGTTTGTTGTTTCTCCATCATATAGAATTCTAATTCATATGCAAATGCACGTTGAAGGTTTTGTGTCATGAAAACAGTGACAATACGCATGCGAGATTTAAAACATACTGAATTATTAGAAATATACATTTCCTTGGGTAATGCTGAAAATATTTTTTGTTGTAATAGTCTGTCTATATAATTTAGAAGTAAAATAACAAAATTTAATTGTATGCTGGAACCAACTCCATACCTCTGATAGTAAACATATTCTCTTCGCGTGTGTCAACCTATTTACATATTGTCTATTTCGAGTCCTGTCAGTTGGACACGGTTAAATAAACAAATCCACGTTATTGCAGATGTTAGAATATATTATCCTATGGACGAAGACATTTTTGTACTTGATTTCTAATGTTATTTCCAGTAACTACGCATTATAGGATGTTTTTCCTTTTTCGTTCGTGTACATCTAATTTGCCCTCTGCAAAAACAATTAAAAAATACGTAATAACATGTTTGCAAGATATTTAATTAATCCGTTGAGTAAAGTTGCTACTGAACGTTTAATTAAATTTCGTAGGCGTGTTTGAAAATTGGCCAACAAAATTTTGCAATTGACTTTGCTATATTTCTCGAGATCGTGGTAAGAGATATGGTCAGGCTTGTTTAAAAGAGCATAATTGACCTTGGAACGTCCTTGTCGCCTACACACACCAGTCTTTTGCCTGATTGTTCAAATATGCATCATTTCTCTTCAGTTCTTCCATCTTTAGGATTTGTTGTTTCACTCTAGAAAAATTCCTTTCTTTTCTTATCAAAATAATTCATCTTGTTTTTACACAGCATACTATAAAATTGCACGAGTTACTTTTATTTAAAATAGGATATTTGTAAGAAGTAACAGCATCTAATAAAATATATATTTTTGATATTCATATCCTTATTGAGCTTTTGAATAATATCTCCAAATTTATTCCCGTACCTATGATATAATCTCAATTTTATTATACACGGTACGTGCACACTAGCTCTATGATTAAAATTAATAATTCAACTAACCTCAATAATATCCAATTTCATTATAAAGCTTGAATACATTTAATAACCTAAAATCATAAATTCATATTGCATATTATTTCGATGAAATTGTTGTTTATCTAAAAAATGTACATCTACAAAAATATAATTCTGCATCAGAGTCGATCTCCAATACGTTCAAGCTTCGTATCATTTTCCTGTTTATTCGCCTACCGATGCACGGTTAGTTATGTAATTATCGCGCACGCGTTTGCTCAACTCCGCTATGTTATCTCAAAGAACCTTTTTGCTTCAGATTCGTTCAATTTACACCAGAAACTTGCTTAACCTTTCCTCTTGGACTACCAGTGAAAGTGTAAAAATTACGACAGGCTCACTTTCTTCGATAGATGTCAAAGCAAACGTATAATGCGCAACAAAAGTTCGCCGTCTTTTGTGCGTTGTTATTCGTGCAATGCAGCACGTTCAGTCGGCGCGCGCATACTTTGTAACGGCCTTCCTCGTTCGCTGAAGTGCCGAAGTACCTCGGCTGCGTTTTCATTAATAAACGGCTGAAGGCAGGGGGGGCGTTTGAATCGCAAGTGTCGAGTGTGGCGACATATTCGCGACGCGTCGAACGTTTCGAGCTCTCGAAATAGAAACGCTGTCGCGTCACGAGAGCACAGGTAAACGGAAGCGTGAAGAATGATCGTGAAACGTTTTGCTAGTCCCTGGTATTGGAAGTATCGATGCGCATAAACTCGCTACGCTCGTTTGTCGATGTAAATGGATCGTGTAAATCGATCGGTATACAGTGTATCCTGGAAATATTTCTATGCTTCCGATTTTATCTTTTACTACATATGCAATGATTGGTTAGGTTTCGAATTGTTAGATTCGTTGCGTTTTAATGGGACCTTAGATCACATGCGGTAATACTATTAGAAATATCGAATAATTAGTCACGTTCCAATATAGGTTAGGATCATTCGTGCAACGACACCTTAGAGTGGTGGGGGGAGGACGAACGTTGAACTCTGACAAGCATTTATGCAAAATAACTCGAGAATATATTCCTCGTGAATTATTAATATTAATGTAATTTACGTTGACCGTTTTAAACCTTGAATCTACATGGTTGATAAAAATATAGATTTCGCTTTTTTATTTCGAAATAGTAATCGATTCTTCACGAAAATATTTTAACGTGTAATATACTTCGTAATTTACGTATTATCCAATCGTAATAACGTGTTAGTGAGGTTATGAATTACATTTTAAGGTTGTTCGTTTCGAATGAGTCATTCTGTACGTTTGTAAATGTATCTTTTTAGATCATTATAACCTATTACAGTACGTGGTCGATTTGGTGAATTTAATCGTTGCCCTTGAAGGCGGCAACTTAATTTGAACGAGCTCGTGACGAAATATTGATGTTTCCGTAAGGTAAACAGGAATAGGACGGATTGAACGTATCGTCCGATGCCGGATCGCGGTACACATGGTTGTAATTGGTGTGTACGTATTATACAGCAGGTATGTTTGCCGTGTGCCGGTAATGTTTCACGGCGTAACCACATTGTGTTTGACATTTTAAAGGTCGATTCGATGAACCTCTGCACCAAACCAAGAGAATACGCTTAGAGGTATTCTAACGGTACGTAAGTTGACAATGTAACATATTTATAGATTCTTTGATGTAATTTTTCGCCTTGCTCATGTTTCGAATTTAACCTTTTCGGTGACTTTACTGTTTCAGATATTGTAAGTCGTTTCTCTATGGATATTTTTTTTTATGGATGATAACATATGAAGTAGTTGGACGAGTTATTGTCATACCATTTTTTGCTCATTAAGATAAGCAGCGTTGTAAAATATTTGTTGTGCTTGATGCCTTACATGAGCGATAAAACCGTATTGATAAAGCTGAAGAAATAACAAAGAGGTAGTCTGGATAAAAAGAAGTTAAGAAAATAAACAGAAGTTGGAAAATGGTTGTTGATATTGAACTTGGTATTCTTTTTATATTTTTCTTCTTTTTAAAATTGTTTAACGTCATTGTGCTTATGATCATATTGACCTGGATTTTTTCTTCACGAGTATTAACATTTTTAAAGTTCTCTCTATGATTATACGATTCTTATACGTTCTGTACATTATGTGCATACATAAATATGACGGACGTTTATAATCGTGATATAAGAAATCATGTAAAATCCATTGAAATATTTTTTCCATCGATTTCAAGATTAGCTTTGCAACAGAAAGAAGAACGGAAAATATAAAAATATTCTAAGAGAGATACAGAATTAGAAAATAGTGGGATTGTACAGTATTATTAGAATGTAATTCGATTTCACTGTAAAAATTTTCGCACGAAATTTTATTGTCATGGTATGCATTTTCTAATATTTTGCATGACTTTTAGTCATACATTGAACTTAATTAGTTATTTATATTCTATGTATAGCACTTCTTTTAAAACTTCCATTGTGTACTTTTTTGTTTTCTTTTTTGTTATATTACATAACATATTACATGTTTTTTAAGTATAAAATTTCTTATTTTGGTCATCGTAATTTCAGAATTGATCCACTGTAAGAAGGACTTGTTTTTCGCAACTTTCCAAAGTTAACCAGTAGACGTTAGCTTCTCCAAGGGTGACTTGGATTGTAGGAGTAACAGCCCTGGAAGGGCTATCGCCTTTGCGCGTAAACCCCCATCGAAATTGCGCCGAAACCAGGAGTTTCCATCGATCGAGAAGGGAACATTTAGGAAGAACGTAGTAAACTCTCTAGCCAGAAGGGTGTGATCTTAAATGCAAAACGACGAACGCGATAAATTTGCACGAGGATATAGAGTAGTATATAATCAACCTCATACTTAAGTTACGCGAATCATTAACATTGCATTAATTTTTATCGATATTCAGTAATATTTCAACCTTTTTAGTGAAGCTACCAAGAATTAATTTGATACATTGTTGTATGGATTGTAAAGATTGGCGTAGTGTTGAAACTGGTAAGAATTTATTATTAGTTATTTATTGTATAAAACTTCAATTATTATCAGATTAACAAATTCATTGAGGTCACTAAGTAAATAAGTATTGACATATTTTATTGAGATATTAGTATCACTGAAAATTAATAGGTTACATTGGGAGTCTTCATTATCATTTAAACCGTATATTATTCTTTCAATGCGTATTTCTCTGAATGATATGCTGGAAACGATTTCCGTTATAAATGCTATGCGTGATTGGAAGAATAATGATTCTGCAGACGTCACCATGACTTATTATCCCGGTATAATTATTACATGATATGTATTACATTTAACAAACTTTCTCAATACTCAAAGCTAAGATTCGTTGCTTTATATTCAAATAGTTTTATATTCATATAAATATTTAAATTCTCAAATAATATAAGGAATATTAAAACTATTAGGAACCTAGATTTTACCAGTTTTAGCTTCTGTTACGTTACAAAAATAGTTTTAGATTATCCCAAGGTATATAGATGTAATACAAAATAAGTAAAAAATTCATTTCTTTTATATTTTCATCTTAAGCTGCTTTTATAGTTACCAGCATACATATTTGTATATTAGGTTGGTTAAAAAAGATATTATTATATTTAGTATAAAATGATAATCAATTCGCTTGACATAGAAACAGCCTTATGCTCTACTTATTAGCTAACTTAGTATTATTTCAGCATATATGTAGGTGTATTATGAATACATTTCACGTACAATTCTCAGTAAAATATCTTTTTATCCCACAGGTTGAAATATCGTGGAGCAAATCATTTTTGATTTTCTTACATAATAAAGTTCCGAAGTATAATAAGATAAACGAAAGGAAAGGAATCTCAGGAGGATGCGGGATCGCGATTCGAATTTAGCTTTCGGTATTGTTGCCCGAGAGTTCCTTGTCTTAGCTTCTTCGACCAATTTTACTCCTCGTTTCGTCGAACAAAAGAGGTAAAGAAAGGAGAGCTATAATAATTTCTTTGAGCGTGCACTCCTCCAGAATGGGCAGACAGTCAATCGATATGACCCAGTTTCCCTGCCACGACCCCGAAATTTGCCACATCGACGACCCCGTTGTCAAAATCGGGACATTTCCAAGTATACAACTGGGAGGTTAGCGCCCCGATTTCGACTTCCTGATAACACTGGGACTTCAGAAAGCGTGAACGTTCAAACGATACTAAAGTAAATCGGTCTTACCCTCTAAATGGTCCTCAAGGAAGCATTCCAAAGTTTATGGAACACCTTGAAGAAATCTTTTAAAGTTTATAGTCACAAGAGGAAGATATTTGAAAATATAATGAATCTGTATAATTTTATATTCTTAGTTATTCATCATTTTCAATTTTACTTTTAATTTATTATATTTTTAATTTTCTTCCATTTACTGATAGCTTTGCTATTGTATTTTGTTGTTATATCATTACACTAGAATCACACTACACAAGTACAATGTAATACAATATAAGTTAGTCTAGATTCTTCCATAGAATTTATGAATGCCTAGATTTGAGATTATGGTACACAATTGTGTTCAGTAATTGTAATCTCTTCTGTTAAAAACAAGTGAAATTGAAATTATAAAGTGTCAACATTGTAGGATGGCGAGAACTGGTTTTGAGGCACCAAAAATTGACAAAACAACAAGAATGGAATAACACACACTCAAAACTCGTGAAACTATTTTAACTTAGGAAAATAACACCAAGTTAATGCAACGAAAACACACAAAGACGCACTCTAATTTAACTCTCTTTCCAACACCAAGCGACTCACGCTCGTGCTGGTCACAATTGATTTCTAAGGACTCTGTTTTGGTCGTCAAGGGCCCTGGTTTTATGCTTTTCTTGGCCTACGCTTCACCTCCCCGTAGGGGAGCCACTCAACTTAATTTTGTTACCCAAAATAACTTTTCCACTTGCTTTTAGAAAATATTGGTCGGTTTATAATTTGTTTTTATTGGCAATGGCCGATTCGCGATTTCTTTGGCAATGCTATCCTACAATATAAATAATACAGTTAATATAATTTTATATTAATGCAATAATATATAATAATATATGATAATTTACGTCGATGTAATTATACGATTCATAATTAAAATTACTTCGTCGTTAACCGAAAGAGAATTTCACCCCGTTTGAAATCAGTTGCCCAGTATGAAATTCCTTTATTTTGAGTAATAGGAAAATGGGATCATTCACGTAGAAACAACACGATAATCGGTAGCTCGGAGTACTTCCTCCAATCTCGCAATCAGCCGCATGTGCTAAATGCTTCCTCCTGAATTCTAATTTAACCCTCGAGGATGTGCCTGACACATCAATTCAAGTACCATAACACACGTTTAAGTAATACTTACATTCGTCCGTACATTTGATTCCGTATCCAATCACGCAATTTGTCATTTCGTTCCTTTCAGTTTGCTCTTGTTCAGACCGGATTTGTTTCCACGTTTAAATCTTGAGCAATCGACGATAAAGTTTACTCGGTAACAAAGTTCAACGAGCCTGTCGTTAGATACTTAACGATCGATTTTAATTGAACTAAATAGTCTTGCTTCTAGAACGGAAGAGTTATATCAGATAATTCCTTGCTGTGTCAATTGTCTTCCTGTTTTGATTTGCAGAAAAATTTCCTCCTCATTCCATATCGTCGAATGAAATTACACGTTGGCAGATTTATCTATGTTGCTTACTTAAAGGTATAAGTCGAAGTCCAATATACCGAGAAATATTCGACATTTCTTTTAGAGAAATAGGGAAATTTAAATTACTTCAAAAATTTATTAATTATTATTACCTTATTTTTTTTTAAATTATTACCTTAAAAAATTGTGTGCAACTAACATCCGATAAAAGGGGATCAATTACTATTAATAACAATGTTATTTATGGATAAATAGGAAATTAAAAATTTAGTGATATCTGAATTAATAAAAGGATATTTTAAAAAATCGCTTTAGATGTAAAGAAATAACAAAATATATAAAAAGTAGAAAAAAATAAATGTAAAATAATATCGCAATCCTCGGTTCACCATTTTTTGATCAATAGGAAATAAAAAATTTAGTGGCATCTGAATTAATAAAAAGATATCTTAAAAAATCGGTTTAGATATAAAGAAATAAAAAAATGTATAAAAAGTAGACAAAAATAAGCGTAAAATAATATCACTATCCTCAGATCACTTGAAAAATTGTCATTATTGAAAATTATTGGAATTGTTTTAACCTAGATATGAATCTTAAATTAACCCTTTGCACTTGGGAGGTGAGCTTCAGTCATCATTTCATAAAATTTAGAAGATCGATGATAATTAATATATCAAATTTGAGGTATCGAAAATTAATAATTTTCCAATTCTATTATCATACAATTCTTTATTTACTGCTCAAAAAAGTATCGTCAGTTTTTTAGTAGAGAATCTTTGAATTTCTACTCTTCTCTAGCCAAAAAATCGTCGAGTGTAAAGGGTTAATAATCTTGATATTAGTACGATCAAGCATATTACAAACCTCGGTGACCAACAGTACAAACAGTGTAAATTAATGTTTATTATTTCCTATATCACTGCAATGTTAACACGAATAGAAATGTGCAATCATCGTTATATGGCAACTATTTCAGACCATGTGGAATTTTCTAAACTCCACCTTACACGAACGAGTTTGGTTCAGGTTGTTATACGTGCTTAGTGAATGCTATTATATGATCAGAGAATATTGAGTAATTAATTTTTAATCGAATTATTTATATGTATCTTCCAATGGGAAATTCTGTATCTTCTTGGGGGTCGAAAGCAGAAGAATTTGTAAATTTTTTGGTATTTGGATACTATTTGTTGCATATGCTTGGGTGAAATTTAAACGTTAACGTTTATCGCAGAGCGTTTAAATTCTAAGTGTCGATCGAATGCATTTGCAACTTTGCGATCATGCCAGATGCGCATGCAATGTCCCGTATCACGCGGGGAATCGTGGCTATTTCACGAAGTCAGTTGTTTATAGATGTCGAGATCGTTCACGTTGCCAGAAATTGATTCGTCCTTACGCGTGAATCTAAATTTCCATCTAAATTTCGAACTATCCCATGCATAAAGTCGCTTAATCGTCGATGATCACAACGCGTGCATATTGGCAACACGAGGTCGCTAGTCGCGCAGAAATCGCGGATACACAGCACGCATTCCGTACCATTTGCAAGCAATTCAGACGGGTTACAAGTATTTTGCTCCCGGTTCGTTTGCGTCAGCTGCGAGCCGGCAAGTAAGAGTTCGAACCTCTGCTAAATTTAGGAATTTCGCGACGAACTTCATTTGCAACGAGCAAATCCGTCGGACAACATTAATCCCCTGTGTACCTCCACTATTCACGCGGATCGAGCAAAATCCTCGGGATTTATTTCCGTTATTAAAATACCCAACTGCGTTGTTACGAAAACCAGCAGCTATCTTGTGCATGTAGATTCACAGCCGACGAGTCGGATTATACCCGTGGAATCCTCGCTATCGATACGTCCACGTGTCTCGAACAATGTCCACTTTTGTCTATTCTGTTAAAATAGTGCCTGATTGTTTGTCACAGCCTCGCCGAAACACCGTCTTCCCTACCTCGTTAACGAACAACGACAAGATCCCGTGGATCGTCCAGCCACATCGAAGCCAGAGAAGAAAAGACTGCCCAATTTAGAATCTCCAGTTAAACGATAAACGACGAAAAGGATTTTAATTTTACACGAAATAAAAGAAGAGAAGAATTTTATTGAGCAAGATGCACGGAATAAGCCACCTACTGTCTCACCATAACTCCCACAATGGCGACACGAGGACAGTCCATCACCATCATCACCAGGACAAGAGCTCCTCCGCGTCTGACACGAGACACCACGACACGAAGATTCTGCAGGAGCTGTTAAATCATAAACACATCCAAAAACAAATTTCCAGAGGTTCAGTGAGCTCGACCTATTCTTACGGTTCTTCAACGTCCTATGGCTCGTCTCACGGGTCCAACTCTTCCAATCACAGCTCGTCTCATCATCACGGCATTCACCATCACTCGGTGTATCACACCATCCACGGTAGCAGCCACCATCACCAGTCTATCCACCACCATCATCCCCTTCATCACGTTCATCAGCTGCACCCACCGCACCCACAGCACCACCAGACGAGCAGCGGAAGAGCCTCACCTACGTCGCCAAGTCCGACTGGAGATCACGAGAAGCCTCATCATCATCATCATTACAGTATTCAGGAGATGATACGACACTTCGGGAGAAGACTGGGGCACATCAGGCGACAAAGCGAGTGCCAGGACCCGCCTAGGAAGAAGGAGGAGGATTTTCGGAATAGGAGCCAGAGTCTGGATGGCGGCGCGAGGTATCCTACTCTGAGGGAGGCTGATTGCGAGACCACTTACAGAATCTACGAAAGCATTCTCAGGCAAGGTAACGACGTTTCGAATTCTGGACCGTGAGAAGAGTTTGGATTTGGTCAGTTATTTTTGCTCAATTCGATATTATTGCCTTTTTCTTCTTTTTATTCGCGTAACTAGAGAATTTTAACGTATATAGCTTGTATATTAATCCTTTGCACTCCTTTGCAGGCTGTGGCCCGATATTAATTTCACTCCAGAAAATTTTTAGTCACACTTGACGAGTAAACACAACGAGCAAACAAAATATATTTCAATTAATTCCCATCGATTTACCTAAGCACTTAAAATAAGGAACACTTACTGGACAGGAAATTGAGGAAGAACTAGGTGTGCAAAGGGTTCATTTGATTGAAGGAGCTGTTAAAACGTTTCACTTGTTTGTTCACAAGGTGGACTTGTAACATAGATCAGAAGTTTCAATAGTTTTCTTTTAGATCACAAGAAATACTTTAACTATTGCCAATTGGGAAATCTCATTGTTCTTCATCGTTTTTAACACTAAAACTAGCAACCCAGTCAAAATAGTCCCAGAATTTTTCTCTTTGCAATCATCGAACACATACACCTGCTTTAAGAATAAAATTGGTATCAACTTGTATTAAGAAAGAATTGTAATCAATATATTCACTCATATCATATCGCTAAAATTACTATAATCTGTGCACGTTATAGTTAGGTACCCACTAAAGATCGGTAGTTCTAGTGTTAAATCGTTTTTAAATCAAGAAATTCTGCGTTTATTTATCACATGAACTCGTTGATTGTACCTCCAGATTGGATACTTCAGGATTACTTCATGTACTCAGGATTCTTCAAGATACTTCAAGATACCATTAAATTTTTCCTTTCTTGGGACTTTATTTTTATTTCCACAATTTTTATTGGAAGTAATCTTTTATTGGAACCGTTTCAAGATAAAATGATCCATTTAAGTGGAGGAATAAGTACTCCAACTGTTTTCCTCCCCCCTGTCTTATAATCCGAATAGTCCCGAGCTTTTGTGTTTGTTTACGACGTAAACTTGCGAGAGGTGCTTATTTACGACAGCGTTTGAACAACTTGTTGGCAAATTCCTCGCGTTAATTTTCCGGTTACGTTCCGTTACGCAATTTGTTTTCGTAACGATCGAAGGAGCCTATTTCCTTCATTTCGATGTGCCAAATTCAGTTAGGTTGTCTCGTCTCGAGTCCCTTAAGCGTTACACGAGGATTGGGTAAGACGTCGTAGTCAGAGATCGACTCTTCTCGTTGACTCCTCATTAGCATTAAGTTTCACCGACCTGTGGCTTGTATTTAAACACAGTGTACATAGATAAGATTAATTAAAGCGTTGTAACGAAAATAATCAAGTCTGTGTGATTACTTTTCTATCTTGATAAATGTCAGTATTAATTTATTCGAAAATAGCTGTATACACTTTTATCGATGGTAAACATAAAATGTTTGAAAATTGGTTATTTTGATTCGTTTGGTAGTTTTAGGTTGGATAGAGGAGATTTAACTTTCACAAATTTTCATGAGAAATTTATGTGTTTGGTTTTGGTAAATTATGGACGTTTTTCTGCAGTTGTGGTAGACACTTTGGAGGTCCAAGTGGATGTAGCATTTCCGAGTTAAGTATCTTGCTATTTGGCAGGAGCTTTTGAGAGATAGCGTCTTCCACCCTCACCAAGTACATGTAAGATTTAGTATTGATACTTGCCAAAAACTACTCAAATAGCTCGCTATAATATCGTTCGTCTAGTCTTATTTTATATTGTATAATTATAGAGTCAATATGCAATATATGATAACTCCTGTTGTATTTCGTATCTTTATTTGTAAACTTTTTAATGAAAATTCTACTGATTTCTTGAGGCAACCTTTATTTATTCTCATGGAATGATTATTTTAAATGCAAATAAATTTGCAATTAAAATAAGAAGTTTAATTCATCTACCAAGTTTAAGGTCCAATTCTTTGAATATAAAAGAAAATTGGAATTTTCTGGAAAATTTCCATTATTATTATTAATAATAATATTAATATATTATTATTTGCCTGGAAGTTTGATATTTGGAGTAAATATTATAAGATTAATATTTCTCTACTCGACATTGAATAATAATCGTTATTCAATAATTATTATTAATAGTTGTTATTAAAAAAGAAAATTGGAATACCCAAATGTCCATTATTATTAATAATAATGATATTAATATATTATTATTTGCCTGGAAGTTTGATATTTGGAGTAAATATTATAAGATTAATATTTCTCTACTCGACATTGAATAATAATCGTTATTCAATAATTATTATTAATAGTTGTTATTAAAAAAGAAAATTGGAATACCCAAATGTCCATTATTATTAATAATAATGATATTAATATATTATTATTTGCCTGGAAGTTTGATATTTGGAGTAAATATTATAAGATTAATATTTTCCTCCTCGCTGTTGATTAATGATTGTTATTGAAATTATATTTCCGAAGATTACCAAATTTGGAAACACGAGATATAGTAGTTGTGTTATTACGTTCGACTCGATTTCTGCCGAGATTTATTTTCAGACTTGGTCAGTATTTTAAGAATTATATCTGAAGCTGGACGTAGCAGCACTTCTATTTTTGGCTCAATGAATGAGTTTACGTAACATTTTATTCCGCAAGCTCAACCTTCGTAAAGTTCAGTTACCATTGAAAGACCGAGAGTTACCTTGACCCGATGGCATAACTAATTCGCTGCATAAGTGATTTTTGAATTCGAAATCTCGTTACAGATTTTACCAGCTGTATCAGCCATTCATGTACGTTCTATACGGTCTTCCTTCGGTCTTAAATCTTGCATGTCTGTAACGCTTGGCCAAGCAGAGGTACCTTTTTATCTGATTCATCAGATAATAGCTGACCTCAGCTTTTACTTCGCCTTCGTAGAAATTGTTCACTTTATTGTCCTCCTTATGGTGGTTCCTTCTTAGAATGTTAATTATTTCACCGATATTTAGGATGTTCTTCGCTCTCTTTCTTTTTTTTATCCTTCGTCCTCTCATTCTCTCTTAGGGATGATAATAAATCTAGCAAACAATTAAAGGGAGACGAAAAATCTTATTATACATTACTTACTGAATTACAAAATTGCTTATTATACAGGACATTCATTGTGTAGAATAAAAATAAATTGTTAGGGTTAATTAATTATATGTAGGAGAAAATTAAGTGAACATAAAATTTATCAAAACCGTATTTAATAAAATTTTGATTTTATTAGATTTTTAATAAAATAATTTAAATTATTAATAAAATTTTAAACCAAGTATTATAGAGTAAAGTAATTTCAGCATTCAAATAAAGTAAGATCTGTATGTAGATACAAGGATAGATATATAGCTATAAAAGTTATTGTAGATTTTACTTTATTTCATAATTTAATCACACCTTACAAAATTTAGGTACTTTCCAATGATAGCATACGTGTTTCTTTAAAGTCACAAGATTCACAATTACGAGTTATTATAAATAATAAATTCTGCAAATTCATTAATGACATTTTAAACAGCTTCAATTTTCCAAGAAAATAGGGGACGTGTTAATTCATTCTATTCATACTTTCGAATGATAGCATACGTGTTTCTTTAAGGTCACAACATTCACAATTACGAATTATTATAAATAATAAATTCTGCAAATTCATTAATAGCATTTTAAACAGATGCAATTTTCCAAGAAAATAGGGGACGGTCACAAGATTCGAATTATGAATTATTATAAATAATAAATAATAAATCACAATTACGAATTATTATAAACAATAAATTCTGCAGCTTGATTAATGACATTTTAAACAGATTCAATTTTCTGAAAAAAATAGGGAGCGATCACAAGATTCGAATTATGAATTATTATAAATAATAAATAATAAATTATAATTACGAATTATTATAAACAATAAATTCTGTAAATTCATTAATAGCATTTTAAATAGATTCAATTTTCCAAGAAAATAGGGGACAGTCACGAGATTCGAATTATGAATTATTATAAACAATAAATAATAAATTACAATTACGAATTATTATAAACAATAAATTCTGTAAAGTCATTAATAGCATTTTAAACAGATTCAATTTTCCAGGAAAATAGGGGACGTGTTAATTCATTCTATTCATAGCATATGTGATTGTGCCCTTAATGTTATTTCTACTATATCTTCATTTTTATTACGTAACATATATAACGATAAAGTTACGCACCTGGAATTTCACCTAATGGTAAAACATTTATTTAGAAAAGTAAGGATTTTCTCAAACGATAAGTTATCTCGTTTTAGACGCTTAAAGGTTTAATATTTATGAGGTTTAACATGTGGGTCGGAATAGAAGATTAACTGTTGGTGTAATTTTATGCTTCGTTGAAGTGCTTAATGACTTACAAGCTTCAAAACGCTAGACGAAACGGTTCGGAACCTCCTGTAGATAATTGCAAATCGGAGAAGCTAGTTTATCAGAGAGAATAAATAATCGGGAACCGTGTAACGAATAAACTTGAAAGTTAACCCATTGCACTACGAATTATTTTTCAATTTGGTTACCAATAGCTCCGAATTATTTTTCAATTTGGTTTACCAATAGCTCCGAATTATTTTTCAATTTGGTTTACCAATAGCTCCGAATTATTTTTCAATTTGGTTTACCAATAGCTCCGAATTATTTTTCAATTTGGTTTACCAATAGCTCCGAATTATTTTTCAATTTGGTTACAAATTGCTCCCCACTATTTTAAGTATTTTGTTCGAAATTTACTTCACAGGACTGTTCCTCGATTGCTACTTATTTTAAAAAATGTTGTATACTCGTTATATTAAATATAGCTTTCAAACATTGTTGTAATTGAAGTAGTTTCTGTTCTCTTGTTCAATAAATAAAGAGTCGAAAAACGTCGAGTCTAACTCGACACAGGAGTTCCTGTGATAGAAACTAACGTGGAGCCACACTCGACAAAGGAGTGTAAAAGTTTAAACCGATGGTCAAAGACCAACATTCTACTCTGTATCAAAATTACAATTCTTTGTTTCTCGAATTTAATGCATTTATCTTGTAAAAGTGGAAAATACGACACTAAAAACGCAATAGAGAAGAAACACGGGAAAATACGGTTAAAGTTTATATTGGAACGGATGGTCCATCGTTTGAACAGTTTTATCAGAGAAAATTGACTCCACGAGGTGTACATCCCTTTTTTTTAGGAAAAATTACAACCTGATAAAAATCTACATTGCCCTTTTTTTTTTTTTTTTTCTTAAATCTACTTACCTGCTATTTAACCTTTCCTAGGTTGCATTAAATGAACGACTTTCAGAACCATATTCCTTTGAAAGATATTATGTTTGAATCATAAATATGGCATAAAAGTAAAGTTCGCGGTTGAAGTAGCAGGAAAGTAAAGGGATAAAAGGTAAACGCGCATATAAAAATGTAGTCAGTCGTTCTGTGGACAAGAGTAAATTGAAATCGTAGAAAAAGTTTGAAATTTTAAACCATAGTTGCTTTCAAATGATTTTAAAACCCATTCGTGAATTGGACCATTTGCTGTGAAGAAATTTCAATGTGAACGTTTGAGTCTTGATTAATTCCACATTTTTTAAATATTCGACTTTAAATATTAATTTGAGTAACATGGTTTAAAATTTGTACATCAAAATTAACATGAGAGGTATGTTAAATAATTCTACGCAAGCTTTTAAAGATTAACGCATTTGAGATATTTTAATATGAAATGAAAATAAAGTTCGTATTTACAGTTGTAGCAGTAGAATAAGACAGAGATAATCGTGTACTTTAAGTTATTGATATAGTCATTAATAGTCATTGATACGTGATTACTAATTTTATCAAAATTTACCTTATGAATAAGTTAAAACGGTATAAAAAGATTTGTGTCATAATTATTTTCATATATCTTTAAAGACTATTAATGGACTTGAAATCAAACTCTTTGAGATACTAATTTGAATAATATTACATAAAATCTTCATAACAAAATTAACATGATCAAAAGGCATACTAAATAATTTAACCCTCTGAAGGCTAAAATTCATATCTTCTTGATTTATTCCTCTAATAATCCTTCAATTTAACGATCACTCCAATCGGAACCATATATATTATTCATTTTATTCACATTTTACGATGTTGCGAGCGGGATGATAAACAGAATAATCATGTGATCTGAATTCCGTCATTGCAGATTGCGTACCAATTTGAATTTCGAGGCAAATAATTTCGCAGTATCCATTACCATCTTTCTATCACGCATTGTTTTGTCATCTCGTGAAATATGGACCTATTGTCGGCTATTTTTCATCACGTATTGTCAACAGATATTATCATCACCCTAGTTTCTCTCGTTGCTTAGAGAGATTTTATGACACTGTTTCAACATCCATCAATCTTTACGTCAGTGGAGCGTAGTCCTAAACATCTCGAAGCGTTCCATAAAATTAATAAACGTTCGTTCGACGGTCTTGTTCGCCAGTTGCATACGTGCAGCTGCAACGGGTACATTGACGCAGTTTCCTTCGAATCGACTCGACGATCCAAGGTCGACGTTCAACTTTGCTCGCTTAAAATAAACTAACTGGCTTCTTTAAATGACAATAATTAATGTTTTCTATAGTCGCATCAATGGACTCGATGTCTTCGTGTTACAGTTGATCGTTGAAGGTTTGATAAGGTATGATCCGCTTGAGATGTCGATTTCGTCAGCAAAATTAGGCTGAAAATATATAGACGAGGTTAAAACTCACATGAATCAATATTAAAATATCGATATTAGATTAAATCTATTAGTAAAATTAATTATAGCTATCAAATATGTATATGGGAAGTATAATTATCCAATTGAAATTTACATGTTTGAAAAATTTCAATTTGAGAATTAAAAAATCCAAATTCAAAAGTATGCAAATCGAATCTAGTTAATTATTGAATTAAAAATTTACAAATTTTAAAGGACGGATATTGGACAAATGTCGAATCTATTTTCTGCGCTATACTTCTTGAAGAAGCTTACACAGTTTGACTAACGGCAGTAGTTTATACGTTTTCTAAATACACGAATGACAAAGTGGCGTGAGGATTCTGTTTTTAGCCATTTCAGAAGTTGTGACGCTCGGAAGGGTATAAGTCGTGGGATCGAATAGGAAGACGAATAGCTATATACAAAATATTAGTCACCGCTTAAAACTGCGTCAGGAACTGTGATATTAAATTTCGTGCAGCGTTATACAATTATATCTGCGTTTCTTTTGAACGTATGCTTTCATTGGTTTTGCACGTGTCACAGGGTCTTGTTTCTTTTAAATAATCCATATTGCGTCATTAAAAAGAGGTATAAACCTTTTTGTATATCCTAAAAATTATTTACACAAACGTGCATTTTTCATTTATCTTTATCCTCGAAATCCATCGTGAACGCATCGTTGAATATTTTCATTAATGCTCACCATCCTTTAATTATTCTCACCTGAAAAAGCTTTATCAACTTTCATATTTAATGAAACAGACATTCGTACCTCTACAAAAAGCTTAATCAATACTACCTAAAAAAGAAAAAAAATTATGAAAAAGACTTCTGATTTTCTTTAATTTATATTTAATTATTTGTTCAAAGCTGAGCAAAATATTTCTCACCTTAATAAAAATTCTTCTTAATAGAAGTTCTTCTTCCGTTGATTATCGTCTTGTAAATGATAAACATAATTACATTTAATTTTAAAGGCATTTGAACGAAATGTTTTCGTAAAATCTCTTCGATCATCTTTAATACATGAGTAGACAATGCTGTATTTATCTTCGAATGCTTCTTCCACTTTTTATAGTATCGATAACGATAATTGTTTCGTCTTGTTACGATTCTTTATCTCGAACAAGTTATTACGATGTTATTTTCCTTAGAATGTAAAGTATCGAAGTGGTATTGGTCGTTGATAAATGCTATGTAATATCGAGTATGTGTATTGTGCATGATCAATATATATCGCATGATATAAAGTAATCTAGTTGAAAAATTCCGAATTCTCGTATATTCTGTATTTAGTTTAGCTGTGCGTTAAAAATTGAATTATCATCGATGATTTGTATGCAAAGAAGAACCAAGATGTCAAGAATATAAAGAAATAAATGGTTTATCAGTGATTGATTGCTTGCTTGTTTGGTATTCGGATCATTGCGGCAGAGTATCATAAAGTGCAAAGTGTATGTAATAAAAAAATTATACAGCTTTGCAAGCAAATTAACAATACTTCAGATTGTAGTGAATAAATTGATCGTTATATGATACCTTTTGTAGTGCTTATTCAAGATTATAAATAATAAAATTTGTATCTATATATTTCAGATAATATTATGCAGTTGAAATAATAATTTTTATTACGGGTATTTCTGTTCATTTCTAAGGATAGTAGATAGATAATTAAAATATCAAAAACGTTTAAAAAATGTTATAAATAATCAAAGGTTCCTGTTCATCGAATAAGTGATCTTAAATATCTGAGCATTAAGATAATTGAGAAATTCCACTTTCGATTTCGTTTTTCCAAACCCACGTACTTCATCTTCCGTATGATTACCTCTATCAGTGGAGCTGTTGAGATCATAAAGCATCTTTCGTTGTAATTTTAATATACCAAACTGACTGTCGGTTTTAATTCAGCTCACTTAGAAAATTGTGCTTCACTTTGATCACGTGAAAGATTTAAATTTGAAGCGACGTGAAACTCAAACATGCAAAGTGTATTCCCTCTAAAGTATCCTGAAAACTACGCGAGGGAGAAGAATCAACCTATTTATTTGTTCAGTCGGAATTCGATTCAAGTTCCTCCAATTTCCACACCACTGGTCTAATCAATTGAGCTTCTCCGACCGCAAATAAGTTCTTTCTTCTTAGATTTAGCACTTAAATATACCATCTAGAATAGATCAGAAAATCGGGGTTAATTTAGAATTGCAGGATTTTGTTTTATGTAACTTTAAATTATTTCTGATATGCTATAAACACTCTAATTTGTATGGAAATTAATCAAAATATATTCAATGTTTTCTGTCAGATACTTCATATTTATTATAAATTATAATCAGTTATTGTAATTTATTTTAATTTCGCTTTTAATTTATCTTAGTTAATATAAATTTACCTCAATTTTAATTTCAGTTTCGATCTCAGTTTTCGTAATTACTGTCGACGCTTATTTTTACTTGATTTTAAATAGCCTCTAATTTATCTCAGTTTCGACGATTTTTCTCAGCTGTGCCCGTGTCTCTGCTGAATTTTAAGTTCCCCCTAAATCTCTCTGTTCATCTGAAATTTACTTGAAATTAATTTATTTTACATCCAGGGTATTTCACTTTAAATTTAAGCTCACCACAGTAAAAAGAATGACTTAAAACTTACAGCAGTCACAGTTACACACGCTGACGCAGCAGATTTTCATCGAAATCTGGTAACGCATTATTTATCCTGCAATATATCAGTATTCTCGTGACTCGTCGTCGATCATTGACGAACAGCGCGTCAGTCCATGCCCATCAAGAGAATATCGTATACGGGAATGCATCAAAGAAATAAACAGCCACGATAAGCCAGGGATATCAGGTTAATATTTCCAGCTGAGGAAGCGGATTTAATCGTTGAGACGTGCAACAGCGATCCTCGCTACGAAAAAAAGAATTTTATTTATCCACGTTAAAATTCAAATGTTTTTCTATCAGAACCTAACCTCTAATTTCTGCTTTTAATTCATCACACGATGTAAACACTTTATGATATTATTCTTTCCACCTTTTCCACATTTTCGTCCATTCGATTTTTGTTTTCATTTACGAGCAGGATCCTGAAAAAGATATCTAGAGACTAAATTTATTCAAGGTAAAATTGATCGAGAATGTCAATTAACTAGCCGTGGGATGAAATATCATCCAAGCGATACGAATATGGAATATAACGAGGAAACCTCCAAGCTGAATATTCCTTTTTCACTTTATCTATTCCAAAAATCTCTTCTTCCATTCCACGTCATTGAGAAACATACTTGTAAAATTTAATCATAACATTAGCCGCATAAAACAACAAGTGACGTACGAAAAACACGAAGTCGTATGCGTTAATAGGTTAAAATGTAGCTACGCGAAAATGATTTCGCGAGTACGGCCACGTTTTCACGTCAAATTTCAGCGTATAAGTTGTTTAATAAATACGTCAATCTTTTATGCGCGTAAAATAACGTTCGACCGTGATGAAAACAGAGAAGGGCTGTTGCTTGCAATCAGAGAACGAATTCTGACATTTCGTGGCGTTGCAATCGTATGCGTTCGACACTTTTAGCGAGGAAAAGTTTATTTTACAAAATAGTCAACAGCGAATCGAGTAGAGCGTATACTGCACACATGACCGGTGCTTCGATATTCTAAACGTGGCAAGAACGTGCAGAATTCGAATCTTTTATTTTTCACGTTCCGAAAACTGCAAACGAGACGTCGCGAATAGAAATTGGATACTTGACCACGTGGTCGACATGAAAGCCTACTTCTTCACAAAGGATGTATAGTTTGTTACAGCCTTCCTCCGCCTGCCACTAGAGGGATGCGAGCCTAATAAGATTTCTCGAAAGTTGTAGTCCTCTCTTTTGTATTGGCAGATCTTCTGACTTAGCCTTCACTAATGACCACGGTTAATGCGTGGTATTGTTAGGAAGCTGTAACGATGTGTCCGGTAGAACACGCTTCTGAACGTGAAATGTCAACACCATCTTAGTTTACTTTTTCTCTTGTGTGACTCATTGTTGTTAGTAAAATATTTGTCGTATTGTTAATTTAGTGTAATCAAGAAACGTATTAAAGGTTAAGTGTTAACAATAATTGGTTTCATGCCGTGGTGTATTATATTTATGGATGTGTGATGTCATGTTTTCATTTTACAACGTTAAATAATAACGAAAATATTTTTAACGTGATGTTTTTAAAATTATTTGTACCGCGATAACAGTGTTAATTCGTGCAATCGTTGATAAATGATGGTTTAAAGACTCATTTTTATATCTCTCTAATCCATATGACAACGTCGTTTATCAAAAAGAATCCTTAAATTCAACAAATCGAAGGATTATAAAAGTATTGTATCATATTTGTCCAAAGCAAAGAAAGAGGTTAAAAAAACTTAGAATGAGTCACGGAGATGAATTGCACGAGCGGGTTCGATTGTGGACACAATTGAAATGTAAATAACGAAGCACATTTTACGTAACCCCATGGAAGATTGTGCACGTCTCTTCGTAAATTGTGTTAAATTGTAACGACTTAAGGTCAGTGTTGTAATTCTCGTTCAGATTAATTTCCAACCATCATGGTCGATTGGGGAGCGTGAGATTTACCAAAAGAAAAGAAAATTACCAGTTCAGTGTTCGTGGAATTATATATGGGTCGTGTTAATCCGAACTTATACATCCAATGAATTATGATATATGAAAGTATCGAGACGTGATATTTGCATTATAATTTAAACGCGAAACATGACAAAAGATCTTTTAAAATAGAAGGTATATAATATACAATTATCATATCATATACCAATTACGTTTCGTAATAAAATAACTTTGAATTTCTTTACTTTATATCGTGGTTAAATATATTTTTATGCTAGTAATAAATATATTTCTATGGTAATATACATTTTTTTTAGAAAGATAATTATTATAAAATGGAAATATTATTTAAATGAATAGAATTTAATCGAATTTAATCGAAAAAATTTAATGCATCTGTGAAAGATGACAGGTTTATAAAGTGTCTTCCTGCATTACCCACAGATGGAGTTGGTGATCCTTTATCGACAATGGCGCTCATTCATAGAATAAGTTGAAAAATATATAAAATAGAAGAACCAGACAAGTTGCTTTTCCATTTTTAAATAACTCATCTTGTGAAACACCAGACAGTTTTTCATTTTTGAATAAATTAACGCACATTCAGGATCTCATTTGTCTTTTCCGCCTTCGCATCCTTGTTATTTTTAAAAGCACAAAGTAAGTTTGATAAAATATTATAATAAACAATTTTGACTTCTAAATTTCATTCTTTTCATATTTTCAAGATAATCAACATTTTGTATATGTATATCAATGATATACTTTCGTTTCCACATTATTGAGGCTTTATAAATTATATATTTAATTGTGCATAATTTTTTATGCTCTAGATAACCTTGGATAATGGTAAAATATATCGGCCATGTTCAAAACTTACGAAATGGAACTTCAGGAACGTACATCATTGTTGGTTAAAAGATTTTTTCTTATATAATTAGACTATCTTTTTTTTCCAAATTTTTGTGGGCCACTAAAAATAACAGAGATGTAAAGGCTGACAAGATAAATGGAATGAGAAAAAAGCTACTACTGAAGAAGCATTTCTTTGCCTCGGATATGCAACGTGTTAACTGATCGCTATCTCCGGCGACGCCAAGTAAACTACGAATGATTTTCCTTTCTTTTCTGTAAATTACTTTAATACTTTATTTTAACACTTTTGCTAATATTAATTTTCTACAATCTAAAAACAGTATATTTATTAATATATTATGTTGATATCTTATTTATATAATACATAAAATTTTGTATTTCTAATTTATTCTTTTTTTTTTATTCAAACTTAAATTATATTTTTATTGTTTATATATTTATAATATATCAGACACTCGGTTCCTATATATTAATTGCAATCTGCATTGCATTAAAGTAACAAGGTTAATTTTAAATTTGAGGTTAATTTTGAATTGCAAATTACAGGCGCACTCAGAAGGAGCTCATTGGATCCTGGTGCCAGAAGATTCTCTTTGGGTACACCTGCGATCCCTCATAGAGCGTCAGATGCATGTCTGGACCCTGTGCATGCCGCGATCCTCTTCAGGGACGCCAGAGGAGTAAGTGTTAATTTTAATTTTCAATTAACTTTCAAGGTTTTTTAATTTGATTAGTGCCTCTTGACGCTGGTTTTTGTAATCAGCAGTCTGACAAGACGTCGTTAGGTTCCGTGTTATTAGAGAAAGTCATATACAGAGTGTTCCATATAACGGGAGAGTGAAATATTATAAAATATTTTTATCGTTATTGAAACTATAGGAAAGTATATTAATATGTGTTATAATAGACATGTATATACATTTATAATTTTATTAGCTATCTTTGTATTATCTTTTTCTCAAAGTTAATTTATCGTAGTCGAATTTAGTTACTTCTCAATTATAATTTACTATATTTTAATAATTAATATGGTAGGATCGATAGTATCTGATAGAACATATATTATAATTATAAAAATTTTCATTACAGGTTTTTGAAATTTTAATGTCTCTGTGTTTCTGAAAGAGAAGAAAGGTATTTATTATATTCTCGTAGAATATAAAGAGTGAAAAGTTTATTAATATGGAATATCTTGTTGAGGAAAGGAAAGTGTAATATTTCGTCTGAAAGCGAAAGCGAATGAAGCTTATGAGCCTTAGCGCGTGAATTATGTATATATATCTGTAGAATCATTCTTATTGTAGCGCCTGAAAGTCCAAAAGAATCCTATATTCATCGCGTTAAGAAAATTTATTGAATTAAATGACAACACTTTGCATAATATTTTTCAATCAAATGAAAAGGAATGAAGCTTCTGATATGAAGATTTATGATTTTATACACTTTGCTTTTCTATAGAATTTAATACCTTCATTAAAATGAAAGAAGAAATTTTGAATATCATTTAGCCAATTAAATGGAACACCCTGTATATATCTGAAAACGAATCTCAAAGTGTATTGACTTCTTTGTTTCGGTAGACTTTAGCTATCTATAATAAATATTTATATTTTCGTATTTTTAAATCAGCTTCAATGTAAAATGACTAGTGTAAACACAGCGATATATACAAATATCTCTTTTACTTTTTTCTCTTTAACTTTGTTGATAGCAGGCTCCTTGGTGCGTTAAATTTTTGTGTTATCTTGCATTCCGTGTGATATAGCAACTTTGTATTTGCAAAACTCGACGATATACAATATCTTCATAGTATTGCACATCCCTAACGTTCGTACTGTATGATTTTCACGCGAGCTCTTTGATCAGTAACGAGCGAAACACAAACAAGACATGTGTACTCTTTTATTTCTTTACGTTTTCCCCCTAACGACTTATTGTGTGTGCACCATTTGTATATATCGATTCGTCGAAACGCGAAAGAAACAATCTAGGTCATGATGAAAGCTCGAAACATAAGAGAGAGGGAAATTCAGTCGAATCTCATAGAAAAGAAATGACGTTCTTATAGTCGCTTTATCACATTGGGAAAATATGTCGAGGTTACCCCGTTCTTTATGCAGTTAGTTACATGCCACTACGATGTACTCATAGGTAAAAAGATCCAATTTGATAACGTGCTCGTTAATTATTTTTTTTTTTATGCCACTTACATACATCAACGATTTAGGGCAATTCTGTTGGTAAGCAGTATTCGACAGTCGGTAAAATTGAATATCTACAATTATTTACCGTCGGTCAGTTGCTTTTCCACATTACCGACACTAACTCTCTTTTATCGACGGTTGATGTTCTTCAAGTAGATTACAAATTTTGTCTTTCCATAAGATGGTATACAATAAACATTAACAATAATTTTTATATTATTTACATGTTTTATGTTGAAACAAATTTCAAGACATTTGATCTAGTTTCGTATTAAATAAGTTGTATAATTCATTATATTCTGATGATATTAGGAACAGTGAAAAGACTGTAAATTATTCCTACATTACCTTGCATTTGCTTAATCGAGTTTCCTTGGATATTCTTCCAATGTAAATCTTCCTGTACTGATTTCCTTTAATTTTTCGTAGTTAGGGTCTATTTATTTTCATAAACCCTTTATGAAAATAAACCCAATCCAATATTTCTTCATCTTGTATTTCTTTTTCCTCCAACAATTTAAATTTCACTTATATTCACAAAACCTGTTTTATCCCAGAGTTTGATGTAACATACAATTAATCTATAACATACCTACAGTATAGAAAACAATTATACCAACACATGTCTCATATTCACCATATTAATCCATAATCCTTTTACGCTTCTATATGCTGTTTATCCCTTTACACTGAAAAAGAACAAGAAAATATTAATCTCGCATTGAAAATCATCTAAACATCTACTCATTTAATACTTTTATTAATACTGTGCACTGTGCAATATCACAGCAAATTTTCAATAATAATTTTCCTAAAAATTATTTGTTATAAATTAAATTAAAATTTAATTGAGTATATTTAATAATAGATTTTAATAATTAATTTACAATTTACAATAAATTAAAATATATATATTTTATAACAATTCTACAATTAATAACAAATTAACATTAAATTCGAATATAAATCTAATCCAATCTCCATTTAAATCTGTTGTGAAACAAAACTTTTTAAAACGCGTTGCTAAAAAAATGTAGAAAATAAGATACGTTACCAGATAGTTAGCGATGCATAATGTATATTGAAACTTGTGACTCATACATAGCGAATACGATCCGATGCTAAAACAAGTATTTACACGTAACTTAAAATTATTCGCAAAGTGCAAATTTCCCCATCATTTCAAAATATTGACCTCATGAAATTTTTCATTTTGTAAATATTTTTACTGCCAGTCATCTCGCGGTTTAAGAATCACGTGCACAAATTTACATATTCCTACACGTGTTTCGCGAACAGGATCCGTTTCAATTTTCCTCGAACCAGGGAACAAATTCGAATTGACAGATTTTGGTAAGCTGCCAACAGAGAATGGCAGCGTTCGTTGAAACTTCATAAATTTGTGTCAGTTACATTCCCAAAAAAATTTTTTTTCCTTTTTCGACCATTTTTTTCTCCATTTCATCAGAACCTTGAATTTCTCAGACGCGAGAAGTATCTCGTTATATTTATTTACGTGAGCAGCATTTCAACGAGTATTTATGTTTTCATTCAACAAGTGAAGAGTGTGTGTTAGTGGTGGATGAAATATTAATAACAATAAGAACAATTCTTTATTTAATTACAAAAATTACTAAACACATATATTAACCCTTTGCACTCGAGGCGCCCTTCAGTCGTCATTTGATAAAATTTCGAAGCTCGATATTAATTAATATATCAGATTTAAAATAATGTAACAGTGTGCGGGGTATCGAAATTAAATAATTCTACGCGTAGCGGCGAAGTTCTCAAGCTCGCCGCTAGATGGATTCCTACTTGAAGGAGGTCCGCGGACTTTCTCACAAGTCCTCGGCGAAGCCTGATCTCCCTTATATAGAAGTTCCTGTGCTATCTAAGCATCCCAGTCTAAGACAGACCCTTCTAGAAGAAAGCTTTACTGATGAAGTTTACTTAGCCAGGCCCGGGACGAAAACGAATCCTTTCCTATTCCTTATCGTCCTACTATCGTACCCTATCAATAGTAACAACAACCACAGGGAAATACCACCAAAATAGGCCAGCAGCAGCGCACCATTTTTAGGACCCAGACCCCAACATATTAGGAACCACAAAGGAGGAGTAGTTTAAGCTCAGTGCAAAGAAGGTTTATTATAGGACCTATAGAACCCAGACCCCCAACGTTAGGAACCACAAAGAAGTCAGTTCGTATCAAGCCCCCTCCGCTCTCAAGTACATCGAGTCAACTTATCGTACTTACTAAAAATCCTCTTCCTTGGAGAACAGAATATTTGGAGTGGTATCTATCATCCCAAACCCCTGATATACACAATTACGCGTATGTGTTAATTATTATACGATTTGTTATTTACTGTTCAAAAAATATTACCAGCTTTATAGCAGAAAATTTGTCAACTTGTACTCTTCTTTAGCCAAAAAATCGTCGAACGTAAAGGGTTAAGTTTAAATGTATAATTAATTTCTCCCAATCACATATTCACACCTCTTTTCACTATTAAAATTCAATTGCAACTGACCTATGCCAAATCACTCTCGTTTTGTTCTTTCTTCTCTCATACATTACATGGGCATACACAATTCACACAACACTCAACCATTACAGGCATACTCATTTATCACGAATTTATGAATTCGTTAGATATTGCCATCCCATGCATACTTGTTCCTACTCGTCCCTTTCTTACAGACATCGCTCCTTTATTATATCAACACATATATATATATTTAAAATCTATGTTAACCATTACCACAGAGTGTGCTTGCCGAAAGAGTAGCATAATTTTAAGCGCAGAGTGGCGATCAAGGATTCAACGATTTCTTAAATTGCATTCTTGGAGCTTTGTCAAGAATGCGTGGCAGAAAGTGTGTGAAAATTCGAAACGAACGATATATAAATTTACAAATAGTTTCGGCAAATACCGTGGAATGATACAGAATATATATTCTTCACTCTCTCTTTCGCTTTCTCCTCTTTGCTTTGTATTCTTATTTATATTCAACGATTCGAATTCCTAAGATTTTTTCTCAATTTCTTCTTTCCTCGAGCTTATAGAGTTTCTTATTTATTCAAAGTGTTGTTCTCCAAGCTGCGACTACTCCTGGAATTTTACCAACTTTCATTATTGTGCGTTTAAGTGCATTTAAATAGCAGTCTACGTCGTTGATTATATTTATTTTATTATTTATTAACGTAGGATGACGAAAAGTGGTTTTGAGACATGAAAAACTGACAGAACAAGGACAGAATAACACAAACTCGAAACTCATAAAACTATTTTAACTTAGGAAACGAAGACCAAGTATAATATAACGAAAACACACAAAGATGCACTCTAATTTAACTGTCTTTCCAACACCTAGCGACTCACGCTCGTGTCGGTCACAATTAATTTCTAAGGACTCTGTTTTATTCGGCAAGGGGCCTGGTTTTATGTTTTTCTTAACACGTTAGTGTTCATAAAACTCGGAGATACTGTACCAATTTTCATAACAGGAATTCCCAAACGTTAGGTCCAAAGATGACGAAGAATTTAACACCAAAAGTTAGCACCTTTTAGTCCTAGTTTGGGCCGGTGGCTGAGGTCCGGCTGGGCCCGAACGCAAAGTCTAGCGTCAGTCCCTGGGGACCGGCGTGGCACTTAACGTATTAACCTTTTGCACTCGAGAGGTGAGCTTCAGTCATCATTTCATAAAATTTATAAGATCGATATTAATTAATATATCAAATTTAACGTAATGTAACAGTGTGCGAGCTATCGAAGTCAAATAAGTCTACAATTTTATTATACAATTCTTTATTTACCGCTCAAAAAAGTATCGTCAGTTTGTTAGTAGAGAATTTTTGAATTTCTACTCTTCTCTAGCCAAAAACTCGTCGAGTGCAAAGGGTTAACTTCGAAATAGTAACTGTCTCTCTACCTTGCTATCGCGTGTTTTCATACTTTTGTTATGGTTTTCACTCTGGTAGATTTTATTTATTTAATATTTAAATATACCTGTGAAACAGGGGAAAATTGAACGAGAAATTTCAAATTGTTTTCATATTTTCAATTATTGAAGTTCAAATGTGGGTTCTTTGTTTCGTTGTACTTTCTCTTATTCGCGTTGCACTTATGGCACATGTTCCTATGCTTATCTGAAGTCTTATCGCTCGAGTAACCGTAGTTGAACGACTGCAACAGATAAAAAGCGGTTACATTCTGCGCTGTGAACGCACCTAAAGGCCATATGCATGTTGCAATCTCAATACCAATGGTCTTTCGGGTACAGTTACTTTGAAATTCTCGTAAATCCTGTCATTAGAAACGTTGGAAAATTCTTGCTGTATATCAAGCCATGAAATATTAAAAAATTCACTCTCTCACCCTTTTTATAGAAGAAACAATAGGAACGGAAGAAAATATCTGGAGGAATATAAAGAAAATAATATCTAGACATTTTACATAAATTTGGAGAATATTTCTCATTCCAAAAAATTGTAAAACAGTAATTTTTCACGTTGTCGAATTTTGAACTGCATTACATCGTTACATCGTCGCATCTTCGACCCTTTGCACTATAATGACGAGTCTTACAGGTCACGAATTCTTCGTGTCAAATTTCGAGATCACGAGCTATACTAATCACGGAGTCATAATTATATTTCACGCGTCTTCGCATAGAGAGAATTCTTAAAATCCCTCCAATTTTTATCCAATCTTATCGTCCATGGAATAGGTATATAGTAGGTAATTAAACATAAATACTACTTCGGTATATAATTTTTCATAATTAAATCGCAGTTCAACCTTTCTAGTGCCAAGCGAAAAACGAGTGCCTATGCGAAGATAACCGGACGAATTTGCTAATAAAAACCAAACTAAGAATGATACTTAAAAAACTCAAAATGCAGCATATGACCGAAGAAAAGGAGAATAATTTAATACCAATTGTGTTTCAATATTCATTGAAAATCGGACGAATAACATCGATATAAAACACGATGAAAAATACAGAAACAAGTTTCTCTTCTAGAAACAATATAACAATATTGCACATAAGAATAATCATCGTTTGATCATAGTTTTATGCAGGTCACGTGGTATGAAGTACAGGTATTACATTTTCGATAATTTTTAATAAAATAACCAATATCAGTCCTGAGAATGAAAGGATAGCTCCATGGCATCAACCAGTATAGAATATAACAAAAAATTAAACCCGAAAACAATTTTTTTAATTCTTTTGCAATGAAATTAGACCGTTTATAACGTTTTATAAATTTATTTTGAATTTTGATTTATTTATTTTATTATTTATGCGAAAAATCAGGCGCCATCGCATACGCAACGATATATCGTCGTTGGCACTTTTCACGAGTGTAGTACGACGATATATCGTCATCCGATATTAAAAGGGTTAATATAAATATATTAACACTTTGTTGACCGACAATTATACACAGAAACTGTCATATCATCGGCTATTATTTCGTGATCCAATCTTCAAAATCACTTTTACACGCAATATTTCCTAAATTCAAATAGATAATGCAAGTGCAATGACGAGTTAACTCGTCATCGGTCAACAACGTTTAAAATCACTTTTACACGCAATATTTCCTAAATTCAAATAGATAATGCAAGTGCAATGACGAGTTAACTCGTCATCGGTCAACAACGTTTGTGCAGGAAAAGACGAGTTAACTCGTCACCAATGTCGTCGTCAACGATGTGTTAATTTAAAAATAAAAGAAAATAAATATTTGTATAAAAATGTCAATTTAATTTCAAAAATTCGTCGATAACGCGATTCATAAAGAACGAGTTTGCGAGAAAAAGTCAATTTACGACATACTAGTGGCAAAGATAATCCTGCGAGTTATATCAGCATCGATTTGCCTATCAACCGATCTGCAAAAAAGTTTGTTTGCCCTAAGGTGTTATCTGTTATCCAGCGTGTGCTTAAGTTGTGTAATTTGCATGATAAGGCTGGTTCTTAACGAGTCCTCTTTGGATGTTACCGATGTCTCGTGAAGCAAAAACGAGCAGAATAGTTTGCAGTGTGCAAAGCCAGGCCTGAGATAACTTCGTTTGCTCGAAACATAAAATGCAGCCGATTATTCGCGGTTCAATTACTTGTATGCAGAGATGCGGAGGAAAGCATTTCATCGGCGCTTAGATAATCGATATTCAATCGCACTTGTGCAACAGCCTTTACGAGAATCGCCACATTCGTCGCTTTATCGCGAAACTTCAACCTGGATTATGTAATCCGCAAATTTTCACAGATTTTTCATCCGTTCTTCCCGTATCCTGCTATGAAAAATGTTAATTTTCCCCGCCATTTTCTTTTTTTCCGTTTAACTTAATTTTATTTCGCTTCCTTATTCTCGCAAACAAACGATAAGCTTGCTTCTATTGTTTCAATTTGAAATTTAAAACGCGGTGTTTTACGGTTTTAGAATGTATCTGTGACTCATTGAAAAGTATAATTTAGTTGGTGTGGATCTCGGAATTGTATTTCATTTTACGCCGTTCTTTGTTTTATTTTCTGTCTTATTTTTCTATTCTCAATTTTGCGCGATTGCTGCATTTCTGTGTTAACGTTATGTGAAGCTAACGAGTGCAGAGGAAAATTCTTTTTAATCGATTTTGAGGTGTATTTGGTTGGATATTCGTGTTACAATTTTTATTTTATAATTTGTAATGTCGTTGTTCAAGGTAGTGATAAAAAATTAGAAATTCTTAAATTTGGATGTGATATTATTTTTAATGTTTCTGTATGATATAATACAGCGAATATTTTATGAATTTAAATAAGACAGATGTCAGCAGAATTTTAAAAATCAGTGCAATTACATTACTTAATGGAATTTAGACTCCATTTTAAAGGCTTTAGTATGATATATGTATATATAAAAATAATAAAACGTCCATCTTAATTTCTTCGCGTTGCCTCTGTTCCTGCAATTCCTGAAATTCCTGTCTAAATTCTTCGGAAAACTAATTTCTTTAACAATTTTCAGAAATATAGTAGCTTCTTGGACAATTTATAATATATGAAACAACTTCCGCCTGGTATCATGAATAATACCTATAACAAAAAGAAAGATATAATTTTTCTGCAATATAAAATTATAAAATCGAATTATTTATTACGATTAACAATATTTATAATGATTAATAATTACATTTAGCGGTTTAAAGTATTCCTTTTTAAATTTAATACTCGAATACAATGACGTCACGCGTGACTTTGATTTCATCATCCCAGGACGCTAAACCACCTTCCTAACCTTTAGAATTGAAATTTATTTCTGTAGTGAATAGTACTAATCAATCCCATAATTTTCTCTTTATTCTCCACAATCCACATCGATATATTTTTCAAGCCCTTCGAACTGACGAAACGCGCGCGCAAATCGACGACAAAATAATCGACGTAAAGGAAGATTCACGCGGCGCACGTGACTTTCCCAGGGAGAGAAACAGAAAGTCCGTGAAATTGCATCGGTTGGGTGTCGCGCGCGCATACGAGCCGATGCGCCGTAAATTCCGCACAACGTGTCGCGGACTCCGCCGGCTTGAAAGCCGATCCAGTTCGCAACGAGCGACCGCGCTGGTGTCGTCCGTAACACAAGCGAAATCTTCGCCCCCGACTTTAAACAATCTCGACTTAGACCGATCTAAACCGATTTAACACGATCTACGACGAATATTTTCGCGTTGCTTTCGAACAATATCCACGTAACCGTATATCGTACTCCTCAGTCGATAACCTCAATTCTCATCGAGAAACAAAATATCCGTTTTATTAATCGATGAACAAAAGACGATTCGTGTGGTCGACGATGTGACGATGAACAGTAACAGTGATTTAGGTCAGTGTGGTTCAAGGTGAAACTGAGTCTAGCCAAGTGTGAGAACCAGTTTTCCCGAGTTTCCCCTCGGTTACGTCGAAACTTCGTAGATAGGTCAATAGATGGTGGTCCATAATTCGACGCGTAACCGTTACGCCGAACGCGGAAAGTCGACGAAACATAAATGTGTCTTTGAGGTTGGGTCGACCGTCGCGAAGATCTCGTTCCGTAATCTTAAAATCGTTTCGTAAAACCGTTTGATTTGCATGGTGGACATAAGGAAGGAGGCGCAAGAAAATTGCCGCCTCGGACTGATAAAACATCGACAGTTGGGCGATGGTGCGTTAGGTCAGTGTTGGTATTGAATTCGTGCAGGATCAAAGACCGTTGGGAATGTTGTTTCCCTCCAGACGGGAACACTGCTGCAGATACTGGTGTGGGCTTCGTTACCGATGGACAGCCACGACAAACACTTGTTGCTAGAGACGTGTGTCGAACGAATGGCTGCCCCCGTTGCACTCTGACATTGTTTCCTGCTGGAATTATTGCGCTCGTGGGACAGAGTCGGCTGTTCCACTCGTGGAATATCGAAACTTATCTCGGATACTGTTGATTCCAGGTGAATAGGGAGAATTAAGGTTTCCTGGTCGATGTTTTTGACGCGAATAATCGTGCAGTGTGCAATTTGAAAAACGTTCTTTGTTCTTAGGTCTCGAGTGCGTTTATTTTCTTCTAAAATTCTCAGATGTGAATGTGGTGTTGTACAAAATTTTGCAAATATTCTTAATATAGGAATCTGTTGATTTGTTGCCGGTAATTCGATTTTCTTCGATATATTTTTCGACGATCTTGATATTGTAGCGCTGTAAATATTTTCAAATTTCAAAATCTTGTTTTGCTTTGAGAAAGCTTTTGATTATCAATATCTTTTTTCGATAATACGTTGACGTAAATTTTTAACGACTCTCTATATTCATGTCGCGTTCACTCGTAACGATGGTGTCTATAGTGGTTTACCGCGTTGTTAATTAATTTCCGCACGTTTATCTTCACGCGACTGATAATGTTTACTGTGACCGGTTTGTAAACATTTTCCTCGGGCAAGTATATTTAGATTGTCGTTGGCTATTCTGTCGCAAGAATAACGAGCATAACGAATAATGTTCCACTCTCTGGCACATGGCTGACGATTCTCGCGAAATAAATTTTGCTATTATAAGAATATCGGTCATCACCCAAAACATACACGAAAATGATATCATAGTAATGCAGTGAAAATTCACGCAGCTAATGTTTATGAATGTATCTTTCCATATTCATTTGTTTATTTGCAAATTTCACACTCTTCTGGTGTTTCGATCTACATAACCTAAATGCACCGTCGGGTGAACATAACCTTTTCGTTTCGAGTTGTACTAAAATCAGATTTCTCGACTTCGTTATCTTTCATATTTGTCTCAAAAGTTATAATTGTTGCGCAGCATAAATTTTCATGAACTCAACGGCATAATTCTTTTTAATATGTTCAGTGTTTTTGCACGAATATAATTTTCTGCGTCGTTAATTTAATAATATTCGTTCGATGATATCTATTTATTTATCGATAAAACTTTCTGTATTTGGAAGCATCATTATATTCATATTAAAGGTAGCATTAAAGCGTGGTAAATTAATTTGTAATTTAATAATGTCTTTATTAATTTAAAAAGGTTCTTTAATTATGATAATGTTTGAATAATTCATTCGTTAATAATACTCGATCGTATGATAAAAAATGAAAGAATCTAGACAGACAGGCAAAGTCGATAAATAAATATTTCAGATAAGTGTAATAATCGATATTGGCAGTATTGAATTTATTTTAAAATTTAATCTTCATTAGGAAAATTATTTGGGAATTCCTTGTGTGGTAAAGTGAGTGTGACACGTGACTGATGTTAAAATGTCACGTTTGCAGATAACGATTCTCGTGTCATTTACACGGCTTCAAGTACATTGACGGAATTTTCGCGTAGGTGTCCTATTTAAATCCAGACTACTCTCGAGTTGTATGTCCGTTCAACGACATTCGACAATGAAAGAAAGCTAGGAACGAAAATCTACGTGCGTGCTTAGACAGCGATAACCTCTCGTTTATTCGAATTTGTTTCGCGCCGTATTTTGCAGTTCAATAACTTCTTCGAGTAAACTTTAGTTTTACAAAGAAGTTTTATAATGAAATTTTCGCACAGTCGGGACGCGATCGACCAGTTCTTGTAGTTTAATCGAACAATTTATTCTAGCAAAACAAACTAGTGAAAAAATTATCACTACACAGAAAATATACTAGTAATTTTCCCTATATTTAATTTAGACGCTTCGATTTAGTTTTATAACGAAAGTTAATACTTGTAGTAAGTTGTATTTGCCGAATAATAATTATCGAGTGAATGTTTAATGATTAATAAATTATTCGGTAACGAATATTTCTCGGTGGAATTGAAAATGGCGTATATAGGGAATTCACGATAATCCTAATAATTTATGACTATTTGATCGACTGGTAGCCGGTGTGTTCGATGGCCGATCGCCGTTGAATACACGCCAGAAACTAGGGGTACGTGGTATTTTTAGAATCGACTCCTTTGCGCCTTTTTAAGCTCGAAGTCAACAAAGATATCGCGGCACAACGTGTAATCGTCAGTGCCAAATCAGCAGTTGCGTAAAACGAGTTCTTTTCAGTCGAATTTCGATTTGTGCCTTCTTCTTTCGAATCGATCTCTGGAAATAATATTCTTTCGCCGAGTTAACCTATTCTACGGGTAGTTCATTTTTTAATCAAGTAAGTTGTTTCGTTGATTTCGAAAATTTTATTTTCGTTTTCGTCGTGGAATATGTTTATAAATATTATTGAAATGTTGGTTAGGTTATTTTTAAATTGTTAGGTTATTTTTAAGTTGTATTACTTACTAGACTTTGTCACTACTATTATTTTTCCTTACTATTTACTGTTATTTTTCTCTATGTTATTATTATTACTTATCACTGTTATTATTTTCCAAGAAAAGGACAAAGAGAATAAGAAGAAAGAAAGAAGAACACGAATCTTTTCTTATTGTCAGACTACAAGCAGTTTAATTTTCAGTTATTAGTTTCGAAGCACAGGAAAGATATACTTAATCCTCCCATTATATTCGTAAGTCTATGGCAATTACATCAATTATGCCAATTATGGAATAATTATGACTGCCTCGTGTCTTCAACAAATCTAATAAAACAACCATTGTGTGTTTTCAGTTATATAGACCAAATAAAAGAGAAGTACAGAAATAGACCAAATAAGAAATCTGATTTCAAGCAAGTTCAATGAGAAAAGATTATATTAATCTAGAAGCACAATTAGATCACGTAGACACGAGCACGATAAAAGGAGCAAACGAGAGACAACTTTGGTACCTGTAGAGTTATAATATTATGTCTGCGTTACAACACAGTTCATTCTTCGAAGACCTGGCATGTCTTCAAAAACTCGACGTGGCGCTAACGAAATAAAAAGAAAAATAGACGACGTTTATATCCATCTACCTCCGAGTTCTTTCTTAGTGTTTACGAATTCCCCGAGGAAATCGCAACGATCGTAAGGAGAAACGAACACCGGATATCAGTCACTCGTTTTATTAACCTTCTGTAACTTTATGCGACATGGAAGCTACCCTCGTCTGTATTTTTAAAATTTTATTTTCTTACCACTGTATTATCGTAACAAATCACTTACTTACCATTGTAATCATTATCAATTTTCAAATTTCAGACGAAAATAACAAATTGGAAGCGAATTTTCATTTGAAACATTTATTCGCATAAAAATAATTTACACGTAATCTCAAGTTACATACTTGCATGAATAACCCTGTACACACTCACAAAGGCTTGGAAATTCCTAGCAAAATCATCCAGGTAAATACAAGAATCTTACATATCCTTTCCTATTTATTTCCTCATTATGTGTATTCTATTTAAAAAATTTCCATTATATTCTATTTGAAAAGGAAGATATACTTGTATCAGTGATCACACATTATTCAGTGATCATCCTCAATCATATTTCTTTTCTTTTGAAGCAAACAAATTTCTAGTTACAGATGGTTAAGTCTCCTCTCTCGCATCCTCTCTGAACGTGAAACGCTGAGAAAATCGTCGTGAATATTTTGGAAAGTTACCGCGTTTCCCCCAGCGGGATAGCTGGTTGGTGAAATAAGCACGTCGATCGCAATCAACGGCGCCTACCTTGTTCTATCGTGCGTTCGTTTATTGTGCTTGTTACGTGTATTTTGTTCGACTATCTACGGTATCACTATTCTTGGCACGGATCGAATGAGTCTGTCTCTCGTGTGTACGTGTGTATGTGAGTGTTGGGTAAAAAAAAGAGAAGAGCTACACCCATGGGAAGAGAAGAAGGCGCCTGGTGATTGGTGATTCACGAAAGACGCCGGTTTCTTGCACAGTTTTCGCTCGCCAGTTTCTTGCAGATTCTCTAGATCTTTTTAAACATTTTGGCGGGAATTGTCATTGTTTGACCCGTGTCCACAGTTCCACGAGAAGTTCTTTTCTCTATTTTTGTTGGTAATTAATGGGATTTCGTAGGAGAAAGGTTCTTCTTATTTGTAATCCATTTCTTCTTTTCTTTTTGAACTTGGTTGAGATTTATTTGCAATACTATGTGGTGTATTGGAAAAGTGCATTAGCACGTATTGAAGAGTTATGTGCATGATAAATCCAGATCTTGCACTGTGCATTGGGGCATAGGTATAATGGCGTAGGCAGATTTAATCCTATAGTTTCTTGATGGAGATTAGGAAACGGAATTGTTGAAAATTACCTTAGGTAGTAGAAACTGAATTATAGTTCTATACTTAAGAACAATTTATGTCTTCAGAATTTGAGAAAGGAACTTAGATTTCTTATACCAGAAGTCGTATCTTATTCTATTGAATATAATATATTTACTTTTTATGGTTATAGTCATTAATATTCTAAAATCATTGCAGATGTGCATATAAATATATTTATTTTAAGTTGGATTTATTTAATTTCTTTTTCTTTAAACACTTACTGCTATAAAGAAATTTTTATTTCAAGCAGTATATGCAGGTATACTATTATACTTTGGTATTCAAGGTTTGATATTGCTGTATACGCGGAACAAGCAATTAATTTCTTATCTCAACAATTAATCTCCACCTATATTAAAGTAATATATTCTGGGTACATAAAGGTGCGGTTTTAAGGGACAGTTTGATAATGATATAACTCTAGAATAAAGTTTGGCATGAGAAATCTCGATAAGGATGTAGTTCAAAAATATAAGGCAATCGCGAAGGAGTTGATAAAACTTCTGATAACGATTTTCTTACAACTCTGGCAAATTTTGATCTAAATTATCGTTCAGACAAAACTTCTTTTATCGTTTATTATTAATAGGCTTAAAAAGTTATTTAGTAATTTTCTGAATATAAAAAATATTTCTAGTGTCCTGATTTTTACTCTCAATCAGCTAGAATTTTTCACATATCTAATGTTACATTTACTTCTGTGAGACTTTGTAGTATTTATAGAATTTTGCCAAGAAACTCCACTTTTTATTCGCCACTCGAGTCATGGTAAGCTCGTTAAACGATAACGCTTCGCGAAAACTAAAGAACCGACGTGAAAATTAGAAAGTCGCCGACGGTTTTCACAAACTCTCGACAATGATGCCGGCAGACACTTGGCAAACCGATCTCTGTAAACTTCTTACGATTCGCTAGAACCGCGGAAGAAGCTGTGTGGTCGCCTAGAAGAATGTCTCGTACAGTTTACCGAACGTTTCGTTTTGCTCGTAACAAAAGTGTTAAGTGGTCTTCTTGCACGTTGTTGTCGCAATGAATTCTTTCGAGGGCAGAACACAGGGAACAGTTGCGAATTTCTTTGGAAAATCCATTTTTATATACATATTTCAAGTTAATTGTCATTTCTGAATTGTTTAGTATGAGGAAAGATAATTTCAAATTAAAAGTTATTCACGTTGGTAGGTCTTGAAAAATGTAGGTGAACGATAATTTTCTTGTTTTCTTTTCCTTTTAATAGGGGTTTTAATTCTTTATAATATTATGTGATTTTGGAATTTCATGTCCTTATCTCTTTATTTTTTAATTTTAATATTAACACTTCAAGTGAGCAGAAAATATTTCCTATTTTATTAGAGTTGTTCTCGAAGGGAAAATCTCCGTTTATTTATTTTTTTTCTCGTGTGTTAATAAATGGTACCTTTAATCAATAAGGAAAAAGATTTCAGTGTAGAGGATTGTAAATACGAAGCTCGACAACTCTATATTACGTACTGGAATGATAAGCGGGTTTGCAAATCATTTGAATACGCCATATAGCGTCCTATCAACGATAAGAGGAGTAACAATCTTTAATTAAGCAAGTCTGCCATGCTGCACACTATTGACAAGTAATGTCCATAATATTTATATTCATTGCGTGTCACAGTATCGCAAAATAATCTCTGTCGTGTTTCTTTCCCATAGTAATTTATTATAAACATTCTTTATTTCACAGTATTTGCATTGAAAACTATGTAATCATTTCCCATGAATACCAGTAAAATGAAAATTATTATAAACTACTGTGAGAGGTGCATAAAGTGATACGTATAATTTTTTATAATTATAAACAATTATACATATTAAACTATCCATGCTGAAGGGTTATTAGCTTAGAAAATATCTTCATTTAGAAATTAAAGAAATTAATAAATATTTTAATTTAATTTTAGGAATCCAATCAAATTCCATTGATATTATTCTTATAGCAACTCCAAGAACCTGTTCATCTATTCTTAATCGAATTTTCCACCAGACTGAGATTGTGTTGAAATTAAAGGAACCTGAAGTTCAATAAATCCATAACTTAAAACGACTTTGGCAGAACTACTTCTTTAAAGGTTTCAAAAAGGTCTTTATGGTTCAGTTGGTATCGAGGATGGATCATATCACAGAGGGAATCATTTCTCCCGGTGTATCGTTGTGTTCGACTCATTCGTATTCAGAGCCAGCAGTCATCGGTGTTCAATGCCAATGTGGCATCTGTGGTACTCGAATCAGTCGTTCTCGAGGACACACAGTGTATTCAAGAAAGTCGTGTCATCGAAATCTTCTTACGATATTTCCATTTGTTATCTTGTTGATCGTTCGATGGATCACAGTTACACATATGTATAATTATCCAGCAATATTTTATTTAATCCTACGTTTACGAAGAAGTGAGTGTGTAGATACAGCCCCATGTATTGTAGCATCGCGGTTTATCAGGATTATCTTCACTTTATCTAAATAACATAATTTATTCATAATTGTGATGCATGTTATAATTAATACGAATTAATTTATGGCGCAAGAAGTAAGTCACTTCTAACAAGACAATTTTTATGTCGTTCAAATGTTCGCTGTGTAACTTAGGCACTCGAAAGTTTGAAATAATTTTCGCTTCTACAACTCTGTATGCTAATGGAACTCCTCGTTATCTGAAAGTTAAATCTGAGCGAAAATGTTGTCGTAGAATATTTAATTAGAGAAAAATTGTACTCGAATTCCTGGCACTCTGATCTTATCTTGCAACTACTTAATTTAAACGATTTAGTAAAAATGTTTTTATTCGTCCAGCAGATATCTCACTTCTGCTAACTACTGTATTTAAAAGCGTATTCCCTGTTTGATCAAAATTCACGGTTCAAAGAAATTACATTAATTATACTTTTAAGAGAAATGCAATTGCACGATGGTCACAGATATTTTCGTTTTAGCACTGACTACGTCATTCCTATAAAGACTTGAGAGGATTATTGATCATGCAAGGACTCGTCGACTTTCCTGTGCTACCAGACAATTAAATAGCAATTGCAGACATTTCACCAAGTGTGTGGATCTTAATCTTAAATCAAGTCGAGAAATCAAGTCGATCTATCATAAAAGTGTAGACTGCGTAGTCGAGGAAGGAAATCGTTAAAATGTGTTTTATATGTTGCCTCTTGATCTCGATGTTCAACTATTTTCCGATCACAACGTAAAGAACTGGTCGAAGAACAATCACGATGTGACGCGAGCTTGCTACTTGGACGTAGAAGATTCGATCGAAGACTGTCCTCGATGCTCCTGAGGAATGCTATTCTCGAAGACATGCTCAAAGAACCGTGAAAGTTAACAGACAAAACTGGTGAAGGTTCCTGCGCAAGAAAATCTTGTATAAAACCAAGCAAATTTATAAAAATCAATTGTGATCAAGGCAATCTTCTTTAAGGAACGAGCTTATTGTTAGCCAGGGACAAATACTCGCAGGACTATTGAGTTCTTCGATTGTCGCTGTAAAATTACAACATGACAAATTTGGACTGATTTTCTGACAACCCAGTTATTCGATGAAATATCGTATATGACTTGCCTTTCCGTGAGACTCGAGTGAAATATTCGTGTAAAAATGGTGTTTCGTCGGCAAACCAGCGAACCGACCGGAAGTGTCACCAAGACTCCCAGCATAGCTCACAGCACCAGCTCGTCTGGCATCTTGTCGAACTGGTACACGAAAATCACGACAAATGTGAAGAAGAGGCAACCATTTAGTCCGAAATCTTTGTTGAAGAAGGCGTTGGTACTTATTGTTACCATTGTTACCATTTTTACCATTTTCTCTATGTTCCACGATTATTCGAGTTCTTCTTCAAACGCGATTAATTTGAAGCAAAAGCGAAAGAGATATTTGTAGCGTGATTCAAGGACCAGTTCAGGGTCCTGTGTAGCCTTGTTGTAAATTTTCAGATAGATTTATTATGTACAGGAAGTTTCATGAAGTGTGGGTGTATTACTTCGAAGTGAAACAACCAGCGTGGGCGTTTCGCTTGACAAATAAATGTTTCAAATAAAGCTAGTAGACTGGGAAAATTTTTAATGGTATTTATAGTGAAAGGCGCCGAGCTGCTGACGTAATGCAGAAAATAGACAATGCAGTTGTTCCCACGGATTTGTTTTATTATACGTTGGCGGAAGGAATATTGATATCAAAGTTACACCCACGTTTTATGGCACGTGTATTTTTTCCTGTATATTCTAGATAATTGCAACTATTTGCATCAATGAGCTTATTGCCTGCTTTGTTTAATTAAATTAATACAATAGAGTACAATAGAGTACAAAATTTAATCATAGAAGCAAATTTTCTTTCATGTTTCTTTCTTTTTGTATTGGAGTAAAAGAAAATGAAAGATTTTCACTGAAATATGTTCTATATTCCATTTAAAGTAAGAGTGATGCAACTACTTGTATCAGTGAGTTTATTGCTTGCTTTGTTTAATTAAATTAATGAAGTACAATAGAGTACAATAGTTATTCATAGTAGCAAATTTTCTTTCATGTTTCTTTTTTTCTGTATTGGAGTAAAGGACAATGAAAGATTTTCACTGAAGTATGTTGTATATTCCGTTTAAAGTAAGAGGAATGGTATAACTGTTGGTAAAATTTAATATATGACATTTGTAGCGAATCGATATTCATTTGTATTCTTAATTTTCAGCTGCCGGTTGTAGATCCCTTCTTGGAGAAAGTTTCGCTCTCTGATCTCGGTGAGTTCTGTTCCTTCAATTATTTACATTTTACTTTGAGCTTTGATTGGTCTTCTGGAACTCGAGCTTGGAGTGCTGCAGTCGACGTTCTGTATAAATAATATGACTCTTTCATTTCCATCGAATAAAATATTTTGATAAGAATTAAAAAGAATAACGAATGAGCAGTATAATAATAAAATATTCCTTGGATAAATTTATCAAAATTAGAAGCTAATTATTGAGTATTCCGCTTAACTTTTAATTTAAAAAACGAAATGTACTACAACCTAATTCTAGTATTTTGTAATACAATTATACATATGTAGAGGTAAATAATATAATTTACAAATTTTTGTACATATCACATTTTAAGCACAGAGGATTCCAGAAGGCTTATCATGAATAGCTAATAGTCTCTCATAGATAATAAAATAATTTTTTCAAACGATGTCACAATGTTTAAAAATCATAATAAAAGTAATGCAATAGGGATATAATTACATACTAATAATGTAAAAAGGAAATTGTATATAGGTAATTTTCTTTCACATGCCGTTTTGCAATTTCACTTAACTTCTTTTTCAAATGTTGAAAAATTGCAAAGGTTCTACGTGCTGGTGTCGAAATAAATCGCAAACTTCATTTTCTACTTTTTACTACTAAGTCTTCCTCAGTGTACATTAGTCTTATCTTATTCCATCTTGTTTTATTGCTCTCGCAATCGAGTATACTCAGGTGATAGAATGCTTTCGCGAAAGCTCTCCTAGAGAAAGAGGGGAAAGCTGGTAAATCGATGGAGCAAGTAACATATTTATAAATAAGCGCCAGTGTGTAAATAAGGGGTAAAGGGGGAGTCGACGTGAATTATAAAATCGTACAATTTCAATGGAATTCGTTTATTCATCGCGTATAATAGCAAATAAAATATTTCAAAAATTTATATTTTTATTTTTTGGTGATGAAATAATTTTTAATAATACAAAACAAAAGGTATTTTTATTTTTGTATTAGTTATTATCGTGTGTATATTTTTAATAATACCAAGCAAAAGATATTTTTATTTTATATTATTATTTTTAAGCGAAAGATATTTTTATTTTCGGTAATATAACAAATATCTTCAACATTCTTAACTTTCGGACAAAATGGACAAAAATATATTTCGAAATTTGCTATTCATAGTTTATTAGGTTTCCAATTATACTTATGCTAGCTCGCCCTACGAGTTATATCTTAGTGTTCATTTCATCGTATTAATTCTTAACTAAAATAGCCAGAAATTATTAATTATTTCATCATATTAATTCCAAACTAAAATTATATAATACCACAGGTATTATAAATCGCATATTAATGTGTTTCGTGACGCTAGAAATGTCGGGGAAAAATTAATTAAAGCTAACACGTGTGAAATAATAATCCTGTTAAAAAGGGAGAAAATTAGGCAGGTTCGGAAAGATTTTGACAATGTTGAATATTATCGCGTTAATATCGATTTTAATTTCAACGGGATTTGAATATACGTGACGAGTAGAATCGAGAAGAGTATATTAGCAATTCTATAATACCACATTAATTTTATAATATTTCATTAATTCTATAATACCACAAGTTATTCGCTATTACATCTCCGAAGATAGTATCAAATGAAATCAAACCAAATGGAGAATAAAATAATGACTAAATTCAGGAAAACAACAGTCTCGCCTATTCAAAGCGACATACACAGTGATCAATACCGTGCTAATTAAACGCACACAACACGTTAATTTTCAATCCCATTTACGTCCAAAGTTCGCTAAATTACCCACTCTGTTTACTTCTCCACGCCACAATTTTTCCAAGGCAATAAAGAAAGAGGATACCGTAACAAAGGGAGGAAAAGATGAAAAATAAGAAAGATTCCTTTCAATTACCTTCTGCCTGCCAAGAAAGTGTAAAGTACACAGAGAAAGGAGAAAGAAGGAGAAAGAAACCAAAAACCAGTTAAAAACTCTGCAAACACCGGAACAAAAATTGCCTGTACCGTGTAACAGTGCAATACAGTCGAACTAGAAACGAAATTCCACGAGAAACTGCAACCGTACGTGTTACAAGCTGGTTCATTACGGTGAACAGAAAATTGTCCGGATAATTGGCCCTGTATCTCCTAGAGGAAAATAATGTCCAAAGTTACCAGGAAAAATTCAGAAGTCTCACAATACTAAAAAGTGCTGACGTTATCCTGTGCTGCTATTCGACTCGACCGATGACGCACCGTGTGCATCTGGGAAGGAAATTGATATCATCGATCGGTACTCAAAGAAGCTGTCAACCATGTTACACATAGAAATGCAACGACAGAAGAAAAACAAGAAAAATCGTGGAAAATTCGACATTGGCTCGAAGTCAAAATAAAATTAGCCCAGGTCAGTAATCAGGTCATAGGGTCTCCAAAATATTTGGGGCTTGTCTTATAATTAAAATGTTATAACATAATTATCCAATTTTATTAAAATCCTTAATTTTTTAAATTTCTTTTTCTTTTCTCAAACACAGAACATAACCTTAAATTTTTCCAATTTTCTTTTGGCTTGTCTTTCTTGGGGCTTGTGTTATAATTAAAATGTTATAACATAATTATCCAATTTTATTAAAATCTTTCATTTTTCTAATTTTTTCCCTTCTCAAACATAGAACATAACCTTAAATTTGTCCAATTTTCACGAAACGCAATCCCTTTTAATTTTCTTCATTTTTGTTATCTAAGATGAATTATTTAAATTTTTCTTAATTTCTTTTTTAAGTCACGAAACATCTTCAATTTTCCTAATTTTCCTAATAACCTCCTTTTCTCCCGGAACATCCTTCATCGCGTTGCCTATCAAATTTCAAGGACACGTTTACATAACACTTTTCAAATTTAGCAAATTGACGTTGAAGGGGAGTCGATAAATTTTTCTCATCCCTAATGGAACACGCTGTATATATAGCCCTGAGCAAGTACAATCGATCAATTACCAGGAAACGAAGCAAACGTAGCAAAGGGTTGGTATCGAGGAGACAAGGGTTCGTCGAATGATATTCGCGTATCCTGGCTGGAGTGAATCGAAAGCAAGTTTAAATGAAACCAGGAAGCGTTTGCCACGTGCTCGACGGATCTGTCCCTCGAAATTGTGGTACTGGGTTCTCCGGTATCGCTCTTACCCCACCATATCTGTGTCTAGTGGGTGGATGGAGTCGATCGATGAATTCCCGGGAGTCCAGCTCGCCCGCGTGCACGATAGACAAAGACGGAGCATCGCGGGCGGTCGGGAGTGGGAGAGAGAGGGCGATAGGTTGATTCTTGAATACGCGGAACGGGATGGCGGATGGACAAACGGAGAGAAAAGGGGATACAATGGGAACGTGAATCCTGGAAGAAAGGAAAGAAAATGAAAGGAGATAATAGTGGCTAGAGGGGCAGAGGAGAGGGAGAGAGATGTATGGGTAGACGTGGTACATGGAGAACATGCGGCATAGAGGGAATGTGGTCTAGGGGAATTTATTGCATTATGCAAAAATGGAGGGAGATAATAGATCCTAGTCGAAACGTTAGTTCCGCACGGAAAGATCTTGCTTCTTTATTTATAGAAAATAATAGATGCTCCTACTAGGTGGAAATAATTTTCTAGTAACTTTTCTAGTAACTTTATAGTCCAGGGAAGTATCACCTCACACAGTTATTCTTCAATTTTGTTGGAAATAATTATCTACTATTTTAAATTTAAAATTCAAATTTATTTCACAGGACGATACTTATTTTCAAAAATTTTGTTTATCCGTCATATTAACCCTTTGCACTCGAGAGTCAATTTACACCCTTCAGTCACCGTTTGATAAAATTTCGAAGCTCGATATTAATTAATATATCAAATTTAAAACAATGTCACAGTGTGCAAGGTATCGAAATTAAATAAATTCTACGTGTTAATTATCTTACGATTTCTTATTTACTGCTCAAAAAATATCATCAGATTATTATGGAAGAAAATTTTTCAACTCGTACCCTTCTTTAGCCAAAAAGTCGTCGAGTGCAAAGGGTTAAATGTAGCTCCAAACATTGTCGTAATTTATATTTTGAATTTAAGTAATTCAAGTAGTCACTTATTTTCTGGTAAAAACTGGCGTCGAGTCCAAAGAAGTGCAAAGGATGAATTAATTAGAGGGTTAATTAACACGATGCACGATTTCGCTGTACCTAAGAAAGCCTGTACCTCTGTCAAAGTACACTTGGACGAGGTGCGGCGGTCAACAGGTGAAACACGGAAACACCTGTGACTCCTAAAACCCCGAAGCGTGGTGTAAAGCCGGGGTTCCTTTTTATTACTCTCATAGACGGAGCATATATCCGACGTTTGGAGTTCACGTTTTACGCTACGTAGCGTGGCGTAGAGTACACGAGCCGACGTCTAAATGGAGGGATCACAGAGAGAATAAGGGTGGCAGGGGTTTTTCGGATTATGCAGGGTAGAAGACAAATCGTGGAGCAAGAGGGATGAAATGCGAGCTCTCTCCAAGGGAAAGGATAAGCTCTGGCCGGTGCAAGGTCGGCGAGATTGCATTCTATGACGCATTCGCACATTTGTATTTGGGTCTAGGTCATGGGGCGGGGTGCGTTCGATATTACGGAAACTCGAGTGAGGCGAGTTAATGGAATTTTTCTACCGCTTCATCGGTGTATTATCGAAACGTTGTTTCGGTACAAGTTGTTCAAGATTCGAGGGATAACGAGCTTCCGTTGTATTCGATGGTCGATGGAAAGGTGAAGGCGCGTCATAAATGGCGTTTCATTCATCACGGGAATCTGAATTACTTTCGCTGGTGTGAACGGTGAGGGAAATTAGGAAAAGTATGTGTAGTTTGTTTAGAATTTTCGTCGTTCCTTTTTATAGCAAACACGTCGTTTGTTCTTAAGTTTGTGCTAAAGTTTATATAGATATAAATAATATAGGACGATATTGGTGGCGTGACTAAATTTCACCCATAGTTTCCAGAGAAACTTTTAATTCCACGTGAAATTAATATTTCTGAATATAAAACAACTACTTTAACTAACTTTAGTTAACCTTTGTTAACCGAAAGCGGCACAAAATCGAACGTGTCGTGAAAAATGTACAGTCAGTCGTAAAAATATTTCGATGTACCTATAATCTCTCTTTCGTGTCCTAAATCCTAAATAACACGATATGAAAATTGATAATTAATTTAAAACACGAATTATATAGGTTACATTGATTATACAGATTATATTAATATAATATAGGTTATATTGATTACATATATTGTACAGAATATATTAATTAACCAGTAATTAATATAGAATAATATTTTAGAAGCGTAACGAGTAATCAAATTAATTGTACACGCGAGCGAATGCTTTCACGACGGCCAGTAGAACCTCCACCATCCCCTCCACCACTCTAGCTATAATCGCGTCGCGTGAAGCGCGCTGTACCTTCGTCTTTTCCACTTAAAACGATTAAACTTGTGCGCAGTGTGGTGTAGCTCGATCGGTAAATATATATATATGAATCTCGAGTGAAATATGAAAAGCACAGGAACGTATAGCAGGGAATAAAAAGTTTTAGCGATGCTTTATCGTAAAACAAAGAGTCGTTGGTTCGATGGTGGAAGCTGTTCGAAGAAATGTCGTATTACTCGCGGCACGTGTGTACATGAAAGTCGTTCGAACACGTTCGAACGTTTAAGCACGATTTTCTACAACGATGCTCGCTAAGGGAATGCTTATTTATAATTCAACGATATATAGGTCGAGGTCTGGGTTGTAGCCATTGGAAAATCGACCGATGTTCGAATTTTACCAGCCGATTTCTGTCGAGCTCAGACGTATCAGGATCGAAGCTAGGGTTGCTTGATAATTCATGCTGTCATGATTTAACGTCGCCGATGGAATCGAACTTTCCAGCGATAATAGTGTACGTTGCTTTAAGCCTCTTTGCCTTTTAGCATCTCGGGCAGCCAGTCGAGTTCCAACTTGACCCTAATTTCAGTTTCAATTCCTAAACTGATGATGTGTAGGATCAGTCCGCGAGTTTGTGTGACTTTGGTTATTTTCAGATGACGGAAACATGCGAAATTAAGATTTATTTTCATCTGCAACGTGCTCGTTATTTCGAACGATGCTTACAATGAAATTTCCCACAATGGACATGATATATTTGGACTAATAAAGGCACCATGTACGAGAACCGATGGGCTGACCTTACGGTACCATTTTAGATTTCATTATGGTATTTAATAGGTTTGTGGTATGATGATATTGGATTTAGCATAGCTGACGTACCAAGATATATTCAATTTATTTTATTTATCTAATCGGTATTTCAATTTTTATCTATAATATAAATGTAGGGATATATTTGATAGGCAAATAAGGAGGAATAAGGATATTATTTAATTCCAATATATTTTATTTATCAGCTAAAGAGGCTTAACGTTAGAACTACCGATCTTTAGTGGGCATCTAACTATAACGTGCTCAGATTATCGTAATTTCAAGCGGTATGATGAATATGAGTGAACATATCGATTACAGTTCTTCCTTAATACGAGTTGATACCAATTTTATTCTTAAAGCACGTGTGTGTGTTCGGTGATTGCAAAAAGGAAAATTCTGAGACCAGTTATTTTGACTGGGTTGGTAGTTTTAGTGTTAAGAGTAAAATACAAACTAAAAGATTAGACTATACGTAATTCACAATTGCACGTCAACTCTTCGAACTGTCACCGACTTGACTATAGACTATAAACACAACGTTCCTCAAGAAATTTGGTTCGTCATTAACCGTTGCCAATTGCGGACGACTTATTGACGATATACAACCACTGTGTGTAGCATATGTAGAATATGTTAAATTGTAAAAGGAGAAATTGAGAAAAGGAGAGACTCCAAATTTTTGCACTCAAAGGTTCTTTTATTTTAGCGAAATAGCAATTCGAATCTTCCCTACTGTTCAACAGACGACATTTTTACGGTAATATAGAAAGGAATTGCGTAATAATAAAATAGATTAGTAATACTGTTTCATCTCAGTGTATTTTATGTTTCGTTAAATCGTTTTAATTTAATATTCAGTATTAATTTTCATATTTTCGCCAAGTGACGACTGAGAGTTGTTCCTCGGGCACAAAGGATTAATTTCGTTCTTCCTTTTTATAATTTAAATACCACGGAAGATGCAAAATGGTAATATAAATGGTATTAAAAAAACTGTAAGATTAAAAATGATAAATTACATAGGAAATAATCAGAAAGAGGTAGGAATTATTCGTGGAAACGAAATGAAAACATTCAGAGTTTCAGTCCAAAGTTGATGTTTTTCTAATTTATAAAACATTTTCGAATGGAAGTTTATTTATGGAAATTGATTGATATTTATTTACCGTGCTGAAGTAAACACAGGGTGCATAGAGAATTTATCTTGGAAACGAAGCTAACGAAAATTCCTTTCGTAAATACACAGCAACTTATTTTTATACTCAGATTCGTCAAGAATTCTGACTTCGTTGCAAACAGCATAACTAGTATCTTCAAAATATTTCTAACTCTTATGCTCGTTGAGTAGGACTGAAAAATTAAATTATAATGTGACGACAATTTGCACGACCAAGCTAATTACTAATTGCTAATTACTAAAGTAATTGCGCGTTCTGATAATTAAAATTGAACCTCGCATCGTCGTACAATCTGTATTATAAAAATCGATATACTCCCTGAATTATAACATGAGGAAGAATTTACCAATTCCCTAGAAACAAACTAAGGTTGATAAAATATTTTCTTTCTCTCTTGAAAAATTGCTAAAATTCATAGAGTCGTTTTTGGTGCATATTCTTCATGTATAATCACGCATCTGCGTGCAATGAACCTCTTTCATATTGTTGGATGACTTAAGATTCGTTGGCCCTTTGTCACTAGAAGCACCTGGCTGATAAACGCAGGCCAATTTCAGAGTGCAAAAACAAATTGACTCATTCCCACTTTCTCTAAGGACCAATGGTCATCTTCACTCCCCCAAAAACTAACATTATATTTGAGCACCCAGAAAATTTGCGAAAGAACAGTCTCAGTACAGTTTTCAGTTCAGTAGTCAGTTCAGTCAGTTCCAGTTTCAATTTCTGTTTAATTTTTTCCTCTCCGCCGACTTGTATTTTTCCAACGTTAGCTGCTAGAACCCATGTTGTATATTAAAATCCGGGTTCCAACAATGTTACTAAAAGAAAATTTGCTCTCCTGCTATATATGAGCTGTTCACTGCACAGATCGATTAACTCTTCTTTTTGAAAAATCTTAAATGTAAAACGTTATAACTATACCAAGTGCTTTGACATTTAAATTTAGGATTTTTCGAAAAGCGGAGTTAATCGATTTATACAGTGAACGGCTCATATATTGTTACGAGATTTTCATATCTACCCGGTATTTGGCTAAATAAAAAGAGCGGATCGTAAATTCAAGGAAGAATAATCCAGCATCTTCCAAAATGTTCGGATAATCGGTTGTTTACTATAAAAATGGATGTCTCCCACCGAAGTTCAAAGTAGAGCTGTCAACCTTTCAATAGGGTTAAATCTTTTCAGCGACGTATTCGTTGGAAATCTTCGGCAATCTAGCGATGGAACTTGAAGAAGAATTGTAAACGCGATTCGTAACAATATTTTCAAAGAACGTTTACTCGTGAGGGGGTTAAATCTCGTCGATCTGTATGCTGTCCTTTGTTCGTTTGGAAAAGGTTTCCAGATATGAAAATGCGAAGCGATTGGCAAGATGGCGCGGAATCGATGGCGTAGAGCATTGAATGTATGATGCAAAAGTCTCCACCTGTTGCAATTCTTCGCCGCAGACACGATGTTGCATTCGTATTCTCGTATAAATTCAGCTTGTTTTGGTTTATGGTCGAGACGTGTTCGTCGATGGCTTTCCTGGATGAGCGGTTACCGCTATATTCTTGGAACCAACTATTCCATTTAAATTTCTTTCAACATTTCATCCCAGGCCTGGTAGAATATCGCGTAATAATAATCATGATAATGCTTATTATCGATTAACTGTCACTATGCCCACAGCTGTATTTGTTACTAGACGAAGGCAATCGATAATTCTAGAGGCATATGGAATTCCGATCAGACGTGTTCGAGTGATTAGTGCTTAGCTATTTTCGGAACACTCTAATTTATCGCTTTCCGTTAACTCGTTACCCGTTCAGATAAAGAGAAATATTCGAAAATTAATCTAACGCTCATTTTTAGTTTCACCGTCAATTTCACTAGCCTAGGGAACCCTATAAAGTTAGGGTTCTAAACTCTATAGGGATACTTAAGTGATTTCTTAAGGCGCATTTTTATCGTGCTTGTTTCTATAGGAAATAATAGTAATAATAATTATTTTTAGTTTCACCGTCAATTTCACTAGTCTAGGGAACCCTATAAAGTTAGAATTCTAAATTCTATAGGGATTCTTAAGTGATTTCTTAGGACGCATTTTTATCGCGCTTATTTCAAATAAGAAATAATAGTAATAATAATTATTATTATTATTCTCAGTTTCACCGTCAATTTCACTAGCCTAGGGAACCCTATAAAGTTAGAATTCTAAATTCTATAGGGATTCCTAAGTGATTTCTTAGGACGCATTTTTATCGTGCTTATTTCTATATGAAATAATAGTAATAATTATTATTATTATTTTTAGTTTCACCGTCAATTTCACTAGCCTAGGGAACCCTATAAAGTTAGAATTCTAAATTCTATAGGGATACCTAAGTGATTTCTTAGGGCGCATTTTTATCTAGGAAATAATAATTGTGTAATCTTCTTTGAAATTAAATAATGATCATAGTAATCTTTGAATTTGACATTCGTTGACGGATACTTGAAGAGTCAAATACAAAGGCAATCGTCGCATTAAATATTAAATGAAATTAAATTAACGATATATTTTTAGGAGTCGCATTTTTCATGCGAGTTTTCCAAGCTTATAAACTGTATGGTTCGAGTTAGAATTTAGAATGACCATTTCGTGTATAAAACTCTGTATCGTCTGTTGATATTTGTTTTGAAAAATTAGTAGTCACGCTAATGTGCCACTACTATATGTCCATTCACTTTAGATACACGTGTATGTTTCATCCTATACTCGTGTGAATTATTTTCAATCTTCGCGATTCCATTACCATCGAACGATTTTCTGTTCTTTCTCTTTCTTTCAACGTCTTATTTCATCACGAATTAAATGTTTTCTATTTTCTCATTCGTTTACACGAAAAAGATGAAACGCGTGGTAAATCGATATCCGCGACCCCAATTAATTTCGAAAATGCTTAATGTCATCAAGCTTTCATATGCCTCTCCAATTTCCTTAATAACCTTTTCATCGTTGCCATCTATACAAACAGCTTCAATTGCTTCGTTTCTTTGTACGGGCAGTTTTCATTAATAATAATCCTATAGATGTTACGAACACGCCTATCCATATTCACTGTTTGTACCAACTTTTCACCCTTTCCAGCATGAAACTTAGCGAGCCTCTGTATAACTCGTCAACTCCGACTTGCTTTCAGAATTCGAACATTCTAAAGGCTTGCTGCAATTCCTCCTTCAATTTTTTTCTTTTTATCGAAATTTAGAGTAGCTCTCAGGAAGATCGAAATAGTACTGTTATATACTTTTAAGTAAATATATGAATCGAGCAGTAAAGTAGCATCATCTACAGTTCGTTATTAGAATGTACATTAACCCTTTGCAGCCTAGAGGGGCGACCCTCAGACGCCATTTTTAATCGGATTCTGAAGATCGATGTTAATTGATATATCAAATTTAAAATTAGAAGTAAACTATAGTTAGAAATAAAATAATTCTACTTATTAATTTATATACGATTTCTTATTTACGGTTTTAAAAATATCGTCGAATTTATGGCAGAAAGTCTTCGAATTACTATTTTTCTGTAACGACAAAATCGCCGAGTACAAAGGGTTAAATTATATATTATTTTCGAATATTATTATCTTATTATCTTCGTTAGCTTGTTATTATCTTCAAATAATTTTTAGCATCGTGATAGTTACGTTTGCAAAATAAATAAGTAAATCTCACGTATACAAAAATTCGGTATTCGCTTTCATCGATGCAAAACTTAAGGTCTCGTTTTCAATCTATTTAAGGAATGAATTAATCGAATAAACCTATCTCGCATCTGATCTAACATCACTCGTCTCTTTTACCCCATATAATATTAAGGACAAGTCCAAAGTCATTTTCTTCTCCGACTATACCACTGACATAACTTTTTAACGAAGCTTTCAAGAACCTCTGTTTACGAGACACTTTTCTAGTTCTCTATAGACCAAGTCCGGAAGCTCTGCACGGAAACTTCTAAGACACTTTGCTACAATTTGCCATTCCTTGTATAGCAATTACAGTTGGCATTTCTAACGTTATACCAGTGAACATCATCATACACGCTTGTCAAGCCATAGAACATCGGTTCTTCCTATTTCGTTAACACTTAGCCAACCGATCAGGGAGATCTCCCCATTTTAAAGTAAGCTGGTGTCCAACCGATCGGAGAGATCTCCCATTTTGACCTTAGCAACGCGTTTCTCGTTTTCGGTTATTCCTCACACTACCTCCATTTCGAGTTGTTCGCAATTACTGACGAACTGCTTCTATAAAGCACAACGTATAATAAAATTCATCAATTTTTAAGGCCCCTTATTCGGGTTGCCTAACGCGGTGGAAACCGTATAGTTCGCTCTGGGGCGTACGGTCGGCTAAGTGTTAACATCGAACCGTCTCATTTGCATCGATTACCGAGTTAAAATAGCAAAGAAGAGCCCAAGGGTCCAAGTACCGTAATCTTCTTACTTAGAGGGCACAGCAGGATGCAAGTGGACTGTCGCGTCGCGTCGCGATCGAAATTCTCGTATTTCCGACGGGTTGTAAGGCCGTCTCGCGACTACGACACGTGTTGCCCGCCAAATTAATATTGGGCAACTGTTTAACTTGCACGAGCGGAAAAGAGTCGTATCTACGACGATCGACGTTTCGAAAAGAACCGTGGCGTGTTGTTGATTTGAATCGGTTAGACGGAGCTTTTGAAGAGAACAGTGTCTCTCAGAGCTCGTACCGAAGTGTTTTAGAGAGAACCCGTGTCTCTCAGATCTCGAACCGAACTGTTAGGAGAGAACCCGTGTCTCTCAGAGCTCGTGCGGAAGTGAATTCCTCGATCTTCCTGAGATCGGTCTTAGGAAAAATCGGGAGTTCGCCAAATATGATTGGCTGTCTTTGACCAAGGGCGTTCACTTGGTTCGCAAATCGGTGACCTTGGAGAAAGGGAAGGTTCCCCCAAAAAGCAACGATAGTGGAGGAAACCCTCTCCTCCAAGGTGGGGTACCTGGGGTTCACCCGCGCGCTGGTGACCCCATGGTCGTTTATTACCCCTAGCGAGGGCCTGAGGCTTCCAACGTGTGCGGACCACGTGGAGCCCTCAGGCTATTGTCAGCCAAGTCTTAAGAGCCGTCGCCTAATTTCGTTAAATTAGGGATTTCCAGGATTCTCGTGTTCCGCGACACGAGAAGTCAAAGAAAAAAGGTAAAGCATTCAAACATGCTGAAGGCATGGAGCGAAAAATTCCGATGCCGAATTGTTCGACCCTAAGACCTGGCTGTTGGAAGACCGTAACGGGTCTTCCTTATTCCACGACGGAACATGGACTGTGTTAATAAACGATCGGGACGATCTTTCACGTAGTGGCCACGGGATACCAACTTCTGGTCGGATGTGCGGTTTAACTTTAGCTCGAGGGGTTCGTTAGGGTTGAAAATTACTGAAACATCGTGGAACAGAGAGACACCAACTCTCTGCGTTAGATACAACACGGATCGTTAATGAACTGTAATGCTATTAGCGAAAATTCACAAACTCGCTTTTAACTAGCTTAATCGTGCAAACTGCAATTTTGCTCTTCTTTTATTGTCTTCCTCCTTTTTCGTCCTCTTGCACTGCGATGATGATTTTGGCTCCAGGTTTCCTGATCTTTTTTAGCTTATTATCTTGCTTCTAGATAGACAGGGATAACCTTTATGGCTATTCAATTTTCTTCGTACCCTTCAAGTTTAAATTTATAAATTAGAAAGAAAATATAAATGTATTTATTTGTGTGGTACTTTTATCTGCCTGTATGAAATTTATATAAATTTGAGGCTATTTGTTCGTGGTGGATGAAATATTAATAACAATATGAACAATTCTTTATTTAATTACAGAAATGATCAAACACATATTTTAAGTTTAAATATAATTAATTTATCGCAATCACATGCTCGCACCATTTTTCGCTATTAAAACTCAATTGCAACTGTCGATATGCCAAATCTTTCTCGTTTTGTTCTTCTTTCATGCATTACATGGACATACTCAATCATTACAGGCATACTCATTTATCATAATAACCTGAATCCATTAGATATTGCCATCCCATGCATACTTGTTCCTACTCGTCCCTTTCTTACATACATCATCGCTCCTTTGTTATATCAACACATATATATTTAACACTAGATTTGCGGAACCCGCCAATTTGACGGAAGGTTTGCTCTAATTATACCATGATAACAGATTTAGTTTTCTTATATTAAGACTCTGTTAACCCTTTGCATTCGGGAGGTGATCTTCAGTCACCATTTCATAAAATTTGGAACATCGATATTAATTAATATATCAAATTTAATGTAATTTAACAGTGTGCGAGGTATCGAAATCAAATAATTCTACAATTCTATTATTATACAATTCTTTATTTATTGCTCACAAAAGTATCGTCAGTATTTTAGTAGAGAATCTTTGAATTTTTAGTCTTCTCTAGCCAAAAAGTCGTCGAGTGCAAAGGGTTAATATAATATATAATTGTTTTTAAATTAAACTAATCGTTAAAAAAAAGGCACGTGGTTTCCTTTACCTGTCAATTTGACAAGTGTCCTTAGAAATAGGTATACAAATAGCGTCCGTAAACCTAGTGTTAAAAATCTATGTAACCATTACTACACTATAGCATGGTTCCAAAAATTTGCTATAGTTTTTCATAAGTTCTTCCTACCACAAATAAGTTTGTTATTTATCTGAAATTACATTTAACGTGTATCAACATATATAAAGTTTCTACAAATCCAGGAAAACTTCGTAATTTTATCATAGTCTATACAGATATAATATAGTAGTTATCTAAAATCGAATGCTTCCTAGGTGCACAATTTCTCGCAATTAACCCTCTGCACACGAGAGGTGACCCTCAGTCATCATTAGATAAAATTTCGAAGATGGATATTGTAGGATACCAAAAGAAATCGCGAATCGGCTATTGCCAACAAAAACAAATTGTAAACCGATCGATATCTTCTAGAAGCAAATCGAAAAGTTATTCTATATAACAAAATTAAGTTGCGCGACTCCTCTACGGGGAGGCGAAGCGTAGGTTAAGGAAAGCATAAAAGCGTGGTCCTTGACAACCAAAACAGAGTCCTTGGAAATCGGTTGTGACCAGCACAAGCGTGAGTCGCTTGGTGTTGGAAAGAGAGTTTTAAAAGAGTGCGTCTTTGTGTGTTTTCGTTATCTTGGTGTTCTTTCCCTAAGTTAAATCAGTTTACGAGTTTTGAGTTTGCGTTATTGCGTTCCTGTTCTTTCGTGAATTTTCAGTGTCTCAAGACCAGTTTCTCCATCCTGCAATATTAATTAATATACCAAATCTAAGATAATGTAACGGTATGCAAATAATTCTACGTTTTAATTATTACTCGATTTCTTATTTACCGCTGAACAGAATATCATCAGCTTTATGACAGAAAATTTTTAAACCCCTACTCTTCTTTAGTCAAAAAATCGGTGCCTGAATTATTTTCGGTTTTTCGTTATTCCCGGAATCTGCGTGTCGCCTTTTAGTTCGAATTTAGCGAAGGAATTCGGCTTGGAGGTATTTCTGCAGCCGCGTCTGCTCGATTTTAAGATACTCCCGAAATTATTCGTATCGCGTTGCATAAGGAACGATAATCGTATCTCATCTCGAACCATCCTCTAGTTACTCGCTTTCCAAATATCTTCACTCCGTCTGCTCTCTATTGCGCGACTCGTTGTAATTTAGAACCGGCTAGAAAATAATCAGCACGTATCATGTAATCGTGCAGTCCACCTACGATTTACCCTCACACAACCCTAGCAAAAATAAGAAGCGTTTAAATAATCCAACTGTACGGAAAAACGGAAACAAACATATTCTCGTAGCCCAAAAATAAGCCCCAGCGAAAACATGTACCTAAAACCAGTCACACGTATATATCTGAAAAATCAACTAAATAGAAACACACGCGGGCGCGTGCGCATACCCAAACAGAAAGATGAAAAAATAAAACGGGATAAAAATGGAGGAAAATATGTGAAATGGAAAATAACCGAGGGAAGAGAGAGAAGCAGAGATGAAAACGCATAGCGCTAGTAAACAAGCGGTTTTTACCTTGAAAATACTCGTAACACGCGAGTAACGTCGTAAAAGGTGGAATTGGCCAGACGAGCCCCTTGCTGGTAGATCGCCAGATTTACTCGAGCATCCCGAGCGTTGCCATCGACCAGGTGCCTCTACGGACCATCGATACCAACTGCACCCAATCTGACCGAGACACGTTCCGCTCCGGCGACGAAAGGCTCGACCTAACCCATCCACGTATCTAGCCATCTCTGTTTCCCCTAATTAAAGCAAGTTTAATAGAAAAGGTCCGAAACGGAAGAAGCAGGGATCTCGGTTGAATTTTTTCTTGGCAAGAACCCCCGGCTTTCGTGTGGAGTTATTCTTGGCACGATCGTCCATGACGATGACGAGCATCGTCGATGAGGTGGTGGTCGGCAACAGAAGGAAGACGCGGAGTAGTCAGAGACGGTTATTCGGTTCGCCAGCGACGGAACCGGCGAACCTCGCGGCGCGTCGGTCAAAGGCGATGATTATCGGCATCGAAGTAACCCTGTCGCGGATATAGAGTTGTCAGGTGAAACGGTGGTTCATTAACACGAACTCGAGAGCCTAGAAACTCTTTCAGACGCGAATGGTCCTTTAGACCTACCTCTTCCCTGGTCACCGGCCACGACTCAACGTGTCGGACTGTCGTTTCCCTTTTGCAAAGTTCCGAGAAGTTGTCGTACCTCCTTTGACGCCTTGCATGATAATCGAGGTTCCATCGAATGTAGATTCTCCCGAGATGTCAGATTTGCTTGCACGACTTCGCTAACTTTGCAAGAGACACGAAGGATCTTGAAGGATCTTAGAGAAGTGTAATATAGCTGGTACACGAGTTTAAGGAGGCTTTTTATAGCGCGATATTTGGGCGCGTTGGGTAGATGTTAGCAGGATGTTTATGTATGAGCAACGTGGATCGTGAGTGATAATTATTGTCGAGATGGGTATCTAGAGGGACCTATTGGTGCAGAGATATCGCGATTAGAGTGACCACCTTACGCTTGGGCATGGGCCAACTGTCAATTACCCGTCACGTATCCGAATGATTGGCAATGGACGCACCTCTATTTATACGTCCTGCATCTGCGACAACGTTTTGATATTGTACTCGTGAGTTTTTACGAAGATCCACAGCTGAAGATTCGCGGAATCTAGCTTCATCTGCTCTTCGGATTTTTCGTTGAAAATTAATTTCATTCCTAAACGGGGATCAAAGATCTGACTCTCGTTTGATGGTACGAGCAAATTTTAGCGCTGACTGCATCCACTTTCTTCGAATGTTCATTCTACGCCTGTACCTGCAGCGTGTACAGCCGATCCTAGACTATAAATAATCGTCCTTCCTAAATCAGCCTATCCTCGAAAATTTGCAGACAAATTGCCTCGTATCTGTCGTGTTGTTCCAAAATATCTGATGTTTCCACGATGTATTAAATTTGAGAAATGTGAAATTTAATTTCGCTCCTGTCTTGCCAGTTTCTCGGCTTTAATAATATTAAGCTAGTTTCGTTCCGAATTCTTCATCGAGATTTTTATCTGCTCTGTCGGATAAGGTGGAGAGAAGGTAATGACAACGTTGACAGAATACCACGAACATCCACGTGTTTCCGTTGTCTGGTAAGTCCCGCAAAGAAGTTGTTATCCGTGAAACGATTCGCGCCAACGATAAATTTGGATTCCTGCCGTAAATCAATTAGAGCATCGGTAAATCTTTGAGACACTGTACGAACAGTTGGGTCGTAATTTAAAAGGCTCTCTCTGCGGATTCGAGATCCATCCAGCTACCTTTTGACGCGATTCAGCCAACAGCTGAAGTGTCACCGGCCAAGCGAATCTCTATTTCGATCCTCGGTTTTATCCGTACCCGCTTCAATTTATTTCCGACCTCGATAAAGTTTTGGTTAGGAGCACGAATATTCTGATTTTTAATTCATCTAATTCTTACTCCTACTGGTGGTCGAGATTTTTTGGCTCCATTTTCTTTTTCGGTTCTATCGGAAATTCATTGGTACGATAAAATTTTTGTTTTAAATTTTGCGCGGTTTTTTAATAAATTTTACAATTTACTCTAATTATAGCAATTGTGGATATTGGATCAATGACATTCGATTCTTTTTGATTTTCAATTCTTTTTATTTTTCGTGTATATTAAAATTTGTTTAAATAATTTCTTTAATAAACTTTAGAACTTTCGTGTGGCTATAGAAATTATAATTATTAGACTGTTGACAGTAGGCTTCTTTTGATTTATTGACATTTTCTAGATCCAATTCTTTTTCATGTTTATCGAAAATTTGTTCAGGGAGTATAGTATGATTTCTTTTAGCGAATTATTGTGATTTTTCGATCAATTTTACAACTTCAGAATTGATTATAGGAATTTTATCTATTGAATCAATAACATTCGATTCTTTTTGATTCTCAATTCTTTTTCTTTTTCGTGGATATTAAAATCTTTTTAAGTAATTTCTTTAATAAACTTTAGAACTTTCGTGTGGCTATAGAAATTATAGTTATTAGACTATTGACAGTAGGATTTTGTACTTTTTGGTTTATTGATATTTTCTAGATCTCAGTTATTTTCTATGTATATCGAAAATTTGTTCAGGGAGTATAGTATGATTTCTTTTAGCGAATTATTGTGATTTTTCGATCAATTTTACAACTTCAGAATTGATTATAGGAATTTTATCTATTGAATCAATAACATTCGATTCTTTTTGATTCTCAATTCTTTTTCTTTTTCGTGGATATTAAAAACTTTTTAAGTAATTTCTTTAATAAACTTTAGAACTTTCGTGTGGCTATAGAAATTATAGTTATTAGACTATTGACAGTAGGATTTTGTACTTTTTGGTTTATTGATATTTTCTAGATCTCAGTTATTTTCTATGTATATCGAAAATTTGTTCAGAAACTATAGTATGATTTCTTTTAGTGAATTATTGTGATTTTTCGATCAATTTTACAACTTCAGAATTGATTATAGAAATTTTACGTATTGGATCATTAACATTCGAATTTTTTATCTTTTGTTTTATTTTTGTTGCTTCGTGGTTGTCAATGTTTGTATTTTATTACGTTTGTTTCACCTTACCGAGTTACATTTCGAGATCGAAGTAAAAAATTCGGAGTGAAATTTATTTTTGGGAATCTATCTGTTCAGATTTAATCGCAGATAGATTTAACGTAAGCGTATTTCATGTAAATTTATCGAATTCCTTGTCGATAAATTTTCTGCTCCAGAAACACCTGTGCAAGCTCGATTTCTTGTATCTATCGATTACCTGGATATCCATTTTTGTTCGCGTGTCCTTGAGAACTTCTTTTTCCTATGATGAAATTGCATCAGATATTCGATACGTTCGACGTTGCACTGATGAATTAGATTTCAGCCCTTGTGTTGGAGTTTCGTGCGTGTAAAAGACCTCGCTGAAAGAACACGAATAGGAGAATAATGCGATATAACTCTTCCTTCCTCCAAATATTAAATAACAATAAGAGAAAAGTAAAAAAGAGAAAACCAGTCTCGACGTCAGACCCAGTCTGACTCTCTTTTTCCTTTTCGTGCGCCTATCGTGGAACATCATAATCCACGTAATTGACCATAATCGAGGCCAATGGAATTCAATTTGTGCCCCTTGAAACATCCTTTCTCCGCGTCTCGACATTCCTATCGCCACAAGGCCGCGGGATTAGCGAGACCAATCTTCTCTTAACACTAGAACTACCAACCCAGTGAAAATGACTGCTCCCAGAATTTTCCTTCTTGCAATCACCGAACACATACACCTGTTTTAAGAATAAAATTGGTATCAACTCGTATTAAGAAGGAACTGTAATCGATATATTCACTCGTATTCATCGTACCTCTTGAAATTACTATAATCTGTGTGCACGTTATAGTTACGTGCCCACTAACCCTTTCGCGGTACGGAAAGGACGGTCGCGGTTATACATTCCTGATACGAGGAAGTTTTTCACAAGAGTGGTTTACACTGCAAGCTACGAAAGCGTGTTTTGCGGTATTCATAGTTAGGGGTAGAAGTATCTTCGGTATATACCCCGCTCCCAATATTCCGTCTCCAAGGGAGAGGTTGGCTAAATGCAGTAGTGCTGTCTCCTTTTGTCCCTCTGATGATGGGCTGTTGTTCCTGTAGTGCATAGCCTAGTGGTATCCCCGTGGTCGTCGTTGCTATAGATGGGGTAGCAGGTAGAAGGACGACGAGAAAAGGAAGGGATGCGTTTCATCCCGGGCCTGCTAGCGGACTCATCAGTAAGGCTTGCTTAGCAGGCCCTGCCTTAGACACTGGAATACTTAGGTGTCGTGGGAACTTCTATTTAAGGGAAGTCGAGGCTTCACCGTGGACTTGTATGAATTTTCATTCGGGTCGCGACAGTCATGGGTGACGTTTCGTGGATGCCGCCAATAGGCAACGGTAGTACCCAGAGAACGTATCATGGCCGCTGCCAATGGGCGGCAGTAGTACCGAAAAGGTTAAAAATCAGTAGTTCTAGTGTTAATCCTCTCCAACATTCAGGATATTTTACCAAATTCGCCTGACAACTCGAAAATCCACTCGACCACCTACAACTTAAGAATTCGAGTCCTTCAGAGTCCATATTCGGTCCCCTTCCTAAAGTGGATCTCACTGACCCCCAAAAGTGAATCTCAAAGACTTCGAAACTCAAATTTGTTCGAATATCCAACGATCGTCAAAGAGATTCTCAGTTTTCCCAAAATCTCGACCTTTCTTTCCAATCTATCGATTATTAACCCAGTCTCGATACTCTTCGCTAGACATAACCTCAAAATCCCGAATAAACGTCTAAGGACGAGATCATAGATAAGACCCAGGAAGAAGGAGTGAAAATATGATCCAGAAGAGGCATAAACATAATTAATCAAAATTGCCGAGGAACAAGGACTTGGTTTGTGGTGAAGGACTTCGAGGATGACTTGTCGGGGATGAGAATTGGGCGAGAGCGTGATCCAAGTTGGCAGTGAGTCGATAGCCAGAACTCTGGAGGCGATGTCATCGCGGCAAGGGTCGATAGCATGGGCAAAGGTCCGGTCACGGGAAGTGACGATGGGAAATAATGCTGGCCCTGCATTATTACTCGAACGCTAAGGGTGTTGGCGGCACGTTGAGGAGGGTCACGGCTGCCTGGTGGAGCCAGGACGATGATCCTGTTTACTCGAAGGATCTCATCAAGGAGTTCGAAGTGGAGAATCCGCCACTGGAGAACGAGCTCGCCTGGATTCTCAAAAAAGGTATTTCCCGTCCGACCTCTGACATTTCCCACTCCCCTAAACGTATTTGGTGCCGAGTGTCGCTTCAACAGGAGTTCGGCAGTTTCGTGTGCAAACGTTGCCGTTGATGGAGTTCTCGCTCGCGTCTCTTGCGAATTCTAGCGTACCGTACTGATGGACGAGGTCTCTCGTTTCGCGAGAAAATGGAGTTTAAAGGCATTCGCGATGGGGAAAGGGGATTTCGCGAAATGGTTTTCAATGGACATAAAATGGAGGCACGAATGGAAACATTTTGGTGCAGTGAAGGGACGAGATTTTTCGTGGTTTCATTTTTGGGAAAAAGGAAGATACGTGCCTGTGATTACGAAAGTGGCCTAAGTCACTTATATTTGCTTCCGAAGTATTAACCCTTTGCACTCGAGAGGCGCTCTTCAGTCGCCATTTGATAAAATTTCGAATTTATGAAATATCGAAATTAAATAATTCTACGTGTTAACTATTATACGATTTCTTATTTACTGTTCGAAAAATATCATCAGCCTTATAGCAGAAAATTTTTCAACTCGTAGCCTTCTTTAGCCAAAAAATCAAAGGGTTAAAAGCTTCGACGTTTGAATACGTTATAAATTGCAAAATTAATTGCGATAAAGCTACGAACTTAATCTAACGATTCGATTCTTCACTGTTTTGTAGAAAATAAATATATTTTATCGTAATATAAATGAATGCGACACGAAATAAATAATAAAATCGTTCCTTTTAAGTCGATGACTTAGACCACTTTCATAATTATAGGCACATATAAGGCTTCTTAACTTTGCATTGAAGCGAATTTTTAGTTTTGACGAATGACACGTGTCGAGGATAAAAATAATGGAATAATAAATAGGATATGGTGGTAATGGTTTGGCGGATCGTTGATGTATCTGACTATAGAACTATTTGTTTTTGAAGTCATCAGAGGGTTGCAGCTGCCTTTAACGAGACTAGTATTGACTTTCATCGAGATAGGAGTGTAATTATATTTATTCATATATCAGTATACATTATACATCGTGTCACCGTAATTAATATTATTTCTGTGTACTTTATTCAGTTACGTATTACATATTGGCTCTGTAGTAATTGATATTCAAGGAGGTAATTTAATTATTGTCGTGCCATAATTGCCACGTAATGGTAGCACAACCCTGTGTAAAAGAATATTAATAGGTTTGTATCAATGGGTCTAAGGTGCAAAGATATTAAAATACAAATCCATTCTAATTACGTAATGTCGAGTCATCGAACAAATTACACACCTGTCACTCAATTCTATGATTTCAATTTTTGCCTCTGCAAAATAGAAGAGTAAAAAATATTGCGTAAAAAGACATTTCCAAAATTGAAAACACGAAGACCAATATTAACCTTTTGCACTCGAGAGGTGCACAACCCCCTTAGTCGCCATTTTAATCCGATTCTAAAGATCGATGTTAATTAATATATCAAATTTAAAATTATCCAACGATACGTGGAACATTGAAATATAATAATTCTACGCCTTAACTCATTTGCATCATGGCTCTACTTAAGGTGCCTTGTTCAGGCATCAGCGACGTTCAACTGACTAGCCACTATCACCGCGCGCGTATTAGCACCCACTCATAATGGCAGTTAAAAGGATTTTCGCAATAAAAGTAAAACTTGTTAAGAATATAATGAACCGACGTAGACGAGATGCTGACAAAAGGGTTGAAACGTGATCTGTGGCATATGGAGAATATTGAGCAACTGGTAATTGAAAAAGTCAGCTCGCGGATCATTGCGCGCTCGGTGATAAGCGACAGTCGTAGTTCGCGGAATATTCCGCGCTCGGTGATAGACGACTGTCGTAGTTCGCGGAATATTCCGCGCTCGGTGATAGGCGACAGTCGTAGTTCGCGGAATATTCCGCGCTCGGTGATAGGCGACAGTCGTGGCTCGCGGAATATTCCGCGCTTGGATGTAAATGGGTTAATTTCTATACGATTTCTTATTTACGGTTTTGAAAATACCGTTGACTTAGAAAGTCTTCCATTTTACTATTTTTCTGTAACGAAAATGTCGTCGAGTGCAAAGGGTTAAAATAAAAATTGATTAATTTTATAATCTCGCGTTATAGACAGTGTATAAAAATCATTCCCAGATTGAACAAATTTCATGGAACTAAGACCAAAGTTCCCACCATAAAACGTCACTCGTTGATAAATTACACGTCGGATAAGGCAACCGCTCAGTTACAAAAGGAAAGAAAGATGGCCGCCATTAACGAGGAAACACCGAAGTAGAAAATTCAACTCGTTAATTGGAATCGTCGACAGATTGTAACGGCTGCAGGGGGTACAGTGTCGTTCCATTAGAGCGTAATGGGGTCCCATACAAATCATTTTAACGTCGAGGGTACGTTCGAGTTACGTCAATTTCCTGGCCAGAGAATCGACGTAATAACCGCGACGGTGGTCGTCATTTCGACTTTTCCCGGTTATATTTGATCACGCAAAACGAAAAACCGGAAAGTCGGTGTGACGCGTCTCCGAACGGTGAATCAACGCGATTCCATTTTAAGAACAAAGTGCAATTGAACGCAACATTTCAGGGTCGTCGATTCATGTTCTCACGTTGTACGTCACGTTAGGTCAACGATCGCTCGACCAACTCTTGCATATGCGAGTACGAATCGGTTCGAACGAGCATTCTTTGTCTAACGTTGCCAGTAGACACTCGAGTACCTAGCCTGCATTAGCACGTAGATGGCGACTCGGAGATTCAGGTTGCGAAAATGAATTATTCATTTTTCCTAGCGTTTGTACGAATTTATGAAAGTTTGTGTTAGCTAGTTGAGAGGTATTCATAGGTTATAAATATAGGAATATTAATTATTGATTTGGAAATTTACTTTTGAAATCAGCGCAGAAGGGGTAGAGGACGATTCAAAAACGATAAAAATTAATTATTATTAATATTGATATGTGTATTTAAAAATTTACTTCTTAAATTAGTTCAAGAGTAGTAGAGGATGATACAAAAATAATAAAAATGAATTATTAGTTTTATTAATATTAAATATACGTATATTTAAAAATTTACTTCTTAAATTAGTTCAAGAGTGGTAGAGGATGATACAAAAATAATAAAAATGAATTATTAGTTTTATTAATATTAAATATACGTATATTTAAAAATTTACTTCTTAAATTAGTTCAAGAGTGGTAGAGGATGATTCAAAACTCATGAAAATTAATTATTCTTATTAATAATGATACATATATTTAAAAATTTACTTCTTAAATTAGTCAAAGAGTGTTAGAGGATGATTCAAAAGTGTAAAAAATGAATTATTAGTTTTATTAACATTGATATATAAATTCGGAAGTTTGTATTAGTGCGTAGAAGATGATTTAGAAATCGTGAAAATTAATTATTGCTTTTCAGGTAATATTGAAAATTTATTATAATATATAGGTATAGATCGAAAAATATAAAAATTACTATTTACAAATATCGGTGTTGGAGTATAGACAATGATTCAGAAGTACACGAGTATAATTATTTTCCCTAATATTGTTATATCTCTGGTTCCATTGGGATTTGCATGGTTTAGGAAGGTTAAAAAATTTGTTAACCTATCTTTATGTCTACAATCAGCGATTACTGCTCTTTAAAACAATTTTCCGGAAAAAGAGAAAGAAATAAATATCTTCGTTAGTTCCTAGAAAATCTTCATTGATGTTTCTATAAAGCTGCTAAATAATGTCAATGAATGTCAACAATCGTAGAAGCAGATCTATGCGCGTCGAAGAAGCCAACTGAATTTGAAATTCCAACATATACCGAGTATTAATTACAAATTTTATTTAATTTTCATTTCTTATCTTGCCAATTCTAATTTTTATCTTCAACGCATTCATACAGTTTACATTTATAACATTTTCTCGTCTGTCCATAGCTAAAATCTTTGTTATAGTCACATATGCTCCTCGACGCACGTACATACACGTAGCGTAACGTTAGGTGCAATTTAATTTTAAAATCTACCTCCAAGAACCTGAAAGGCTTCTTTCGAAACGCGCCTTGATGCGTTACGATCATAGTTAAAGGGAACGCCGCTCTGACGCATTTCTAAACTCATCTATAATTAAAAGTCGCAACGTACATACACTCTCACGCTATAGACATGCACACGTGCACACTATCGCTATTAGATACATTTTCTTTTAAAATCAGCTGCTAAGATCGCGAACCACCACTAAAAACGTGTTTCACGCTGCAATTATAGGCCTAGCTAAAGAAAACATCGTTGCAACAAACTCTCTACGTTGATCCACATGTAATCAGAACACACGTGAAGTTATACCTTCAGCTAACGTCCAGTTCCATTATAAAATTTGCATTTAAAATTATGTTTTGAGATACGTCAGTTATTAACCAGGGAATGGGGAAATCAGTAACCCATTATAGTATCCTAAGCTTAATATAGTGTAACCTCTATTGTATGGACACCCGTTATGTGAACATTCTGTTATATAAACGTGCTATTAAATGAACAATTTATTTTCAATTACGGTACCCTGTACAAAGACGCGCAGTCTTTATTTTATTCCGTTAGTGCATATAATATAGGCTTCTGCTCTGATACTCCTTCAATTTCTACTTTCTCGTGAAACATCGAGATTTCGAAAATGGACGGTATTAAATATAAAGAAGGAAAAATTCGAAGCACGGTAGAAATTTTTAAATAAAATCAATCGCTTGCTAAAAATCGATTCTTTTGTATCAGCTCGAGCCTAATCACTCGCACACCTCTGCGCGCAGGATCTCATACTCGTCTCTAATTATATCACAAATTCGTCTATAATTAAACGCAGCGAGCATGCAACTTACGCTCTCGCGGTTGCGTGCATTCCACCTTAAAATTCGCATGCAGTGGCACCAGAAACTGCTCAGGGAACGACCACCGACGAGAGAACCACTGGTAGAAGAAAGCAGAGTGACGCGAAACGATCGTAGCTAAAGGGAACATCGTACTGACGAGTTCCCTCGACCGATTCACAGCCACTGTCTTGGTCAGTGTATTTGCAACACGCTCGTTTGATGAACGAACGCCTACGTGTACTGCACAATCTCTTCACCAGTCAGTAGCTTCATGATCTCTGCACAGTGTGGCGAACGTTTCGCTGACTTCCACTCGACCGATACCTTCTGACACGGTTCATGGACCATCCGTGCTCGTCAGTGCGTTTGCGAGTCGTAGCCTAAAACCTAAAGCCACGTATTCACCGCGCGACCTACCTAACTCACCGCCAGACCCATGCAGAAAACTCGTTCGACGAAGGCTCTACCGATTTTTACGTTGTCCATGGCTTATTACACGCTTCACGAGCCATTGCCTTCGTCAGTGTATCCGCGGCTCTCGTGCTCGGTGAACGGGTAATCACTCGAATTTATCGTCCGATCCCCTTAGCGATCAATGCATTCGTGATCTCTGGAAAGTTCCCGTGACCAAGGTTTTCGCTCGCTTTTACGTGACCACGATTTACCGGTTAAGGTTTACGGGTGATCGGCTTCGGTGAATTCGTGTTTCCTACTTGATCAGGAAGCAGAGGGTATAATTGGCTCGTAGGGCTCTCTTTAAGGATCGAACGATTCGTGGATTATTTATGAAGAAATTCGCTTCGTTTGCTGAACTATTACGCGAATATTTGTACGTTGCTTCGTTTGTAATACGTGAAAGTTGCTGGTGAGTTACATGCTTGTGTAAAAGTGTTGGGATAGGGGTCTGCGAACTATGGGTCTCTGTAAACTGGCGAATCTAGACGCCACTGTCAATAGAGTACTCCATGGTACACTCGTTGGCAACGAGCCTCACGGTTTACTACTACGTGGTTCACGGTGTATTCGCGTCTAATTCTTGATCAGAAAATAGAGCCTCTAATTCGCTCGTAGCGACTCATTTTACGATCAACCGATCCAGAGATACTGGTCTGTACGAAATATGTGGAAGTTATTTGTGAATTTCACGGATGTACCAAGGTGTTAGTTGCTCCCAGAATTGGTATTTATAATTTATGACTTAGTATAAACTGGCGAATTTAAGTGTGACCTGTAGACACTGTCACAGGATCAAGTCCTACGATTCAGTACGTGGTTTATCTTCGGTGTATTCGTGCTTCCTGTCAATCAGAGCCTCTAATTCGCCCATAGCGACCTCTTTAACGATTCGCGAATCAAGAAACTTCATTTGGTGACCTATTATACGACAGTTCATACCTTGGTCTGTTTATAACACGTGGAAATTAAACCTGAAGTATCGGTTGCTTTCAAAATAAGTATTTATAAATTCATGACCTATGACTCCGTGCAAACTAGCGAATTTACACACGACTGCCAATCTATAGACTCAAGTCCCACGATTTGTTGTGTAATTCACTATCAGTCTACTGTCTCTTGATCAGTAAATAGAGCCTGTAATTCACCCATAGTGATCCCTTTAACGATTCACGGGTGAAGAAGCTTCATTTGGTGACCTATTATATGACAGTTCATACCTTGGCCTGTTTATAACACGCGAAACTTGTTCCTGAAGTATCAGAAGCTGCCAGAATCGATATTTATCAATTTCTAACCCATGACTCCATGTAAACTAGCGAATTTACACACGACTGCCAATCTATAGACTCGAGTCTCACGATTTGTTGCGTAATTCACCATTAGTATACTCTTGATCAGTAAATAGAGCCCCTAAATCGCTCGTAGCGATCTCTCCAACTACGTCTAACGATCGACAGATTCATGGATCCCCTGTGAAGAATATTCACCTCTATTTATCAGAACCCCTAACTCGCTCATAGCGATCTCTCTGACGATAACCAGATTCGTGATCCTTTGACAGTCAGACACGTTTGACAAACGTTTGTATTCTCAAGTGCACCTAACCCGTGAAAGTTGCTCGTGACTTTTAGAGTCACGTGAAAGTGTCGGTTCCAGAATCGGTGTTTACGACTGATAGCACACCATAAACTGGTAAATCTAGACCCGACTCTCGACAAATAGACTCCTCGATGGTACACTGATCGGGAACGAGTCTTCGACCAATTATTCCGCGTAACGTGGTTCTGCGACTTTTTCCCGTGATTCGATTGCAGCTGTGTCGAGACGCAAGCTTCTTTCCCGTCGATGGACGCGGAAGCAAACCTGGATATTGCATTTCCAGTCGGTAATTGGATGACATTCGTACAGGAAAGGGAGAAACCGAGAATTCCAGCTGTTCGCTATATAGCCAAGGTATAACGAGATCAGCTCGCGTGTTAAGAAAAATTGCACGACCGACTCGTTGACTGAGAATGGATCGTTATGAAATCGTTCGTGTACCGTGAGGAACAGGGTGGAGGTGGTAGACAGCTTCCTTGGATCTTCGTAGAAAAATTACGTACCTCGCGTGTCACCGTTCTTTTTGACGTTGATCGTTGCGTTACGTAATCGCGATAGGTCGTGATCGATCTTCCAACGATTCGATAATTTGATGGAGCACTGGGTTTTGTTCTTCGTATCTTTGACGCACCGTTCCATGTCAGTAGTTGCGGTACGTTTCAGGTTGTGACTGAATTGTTAATTTTTCTTTTTTAATCCAGTTTTATTGTTCTTTGGCGGGATGAGCCCTTTGAAGTTGGAAGCAAATAATTTTATTTTTCGTTTATTCGTTTTCGCGTGTGGTGGATGAATTGAGTGGGACAGGAAGAGAGGATAGAGGTAAAAATGGAGTGAGATGTAACAATTATATATATAAGTATATGGGATATAATATGATAATGTGTGAATATTCTTGAGATTATTTTTGCTTATTTTTGCTCATTTTTGCTATCGCATCGTTTTTCTGCGTAACTTCCAATTTCTAACAATTTCAGTTTTTAGTAATTTTGATAAAGAGGTTGGAAAATTGTTGGTAACATTTTTGCTGCCTCGTGCTTTTTATTATACTTCATTGGTATACTTCGAATAGAATATCTTTGTTAATTAGAAAGAAGTTTGTGTATATAATGTTCGTTTTGAAGCATGAGTCAGGCGATGTTTAATGAACTACACTTAATAATTAATCCCGAATTCTATTGGCGTATACGAGCGTTTCGCGTGATATACCGGAAAGATACAGCCATAAGAGTGCGAAAGTTTTATCGTGAAATGGGTCAGTGGTTAACAATATTTTTCTTATCAAATGTGAATCACTTGTACCTCGACAGCTTGTAGAACATACATACATTTGCATCGTCGGTTCTCGTTAAATTACATTTTTCTCGTTAATTATCACAACAATGCGCGATGTAACCTTTAATGAGCGAATAGTTCCCTGCAATTTTCCACGTGGATTCTTATTCATTGATTATGTGTTTTATGATCAGTGAGTCAACGAGCAGTTAAGTCATGGTCTTAATTAGTCACAGGTAACGCGTTTATATCATCATTTTGTATTGCTTTAAATGAAATACGTGTTTAAAGGAACTCCTCGATATAGGCTATAAAATGGTATAATAATTGTTCAAATTAATTTAAAGAGATCAAAATTACCATTCTTTTGCTAAATCTTTTTACTAGATTGTTTACTAAATTTTCTAAAAAATTTTACCTTTATATTTTTAAATTTTCGTAGCAGAAATGTTAGTTTTTCTCTTGTGCATTCTTTCTAAATTTTGGACTATGAGAGATTTAAAAGTGTTTCGGAAAAATTAATCGAGAAGTCGCAAATTTTCTCAGAATTATTAAAAGTCAAAGAGAATAATTTAATTGGGGTTTTACACTCGTTGATATCATAGAACTATCTTTAATTTTATTCCACGAAGGGAAAAAGAGACTTCTATTTCAAAAATTTATAATTCATACGCCAGGTTCTACAGCTGCCTAAGAGCATCATGTTAAAGTCGCGTTCTCAAAGTACCGTATTACGAACGATACTTCTGCAACTAGTATTCCGAACAGGTTTGCAGTGAATACTCGGCTTTCAGTTTCCTGGAATATACTTGAGTTCTTGAGCGAACTGTGTCTTATGTTGGATGTCTGATTCTGCTTGTTACTTTGATAATTAACGATGATACGATGGAAGGATAGAACCTCTTAAATGATGAGTACGATCAATTTGTAGTTCCATTTGTATCATATTACGATGTACATCAACCTAAGAGCAAAGTAGATTATGAACTTACACAATGTTTAAGATGATTACATTTTATACTACTATACTGTATATTATTTTCTATAAAATTACTTTTATGTAAGAATAAGTTCAATTTTTATATACTATACAGTTATATATATAGTTGCAATTGTATATATACCATTGTACCACATTTATTAAATTTTCATCATCTTCTTCTTCTATTTTGATTCTCAATGTATCAAAATGGAGATGTTTAGAAGTTTCAAGATAAACATGCCTCAGTATTTCTTTTTAACATCTATTAATAATTGCTAGAAATAGGTTAGAAGTGATTTTTATATATGCTTAATTCTTAATCTTGGTAAGTAGGAACCTAGGGGAACAGAAAATCAGCCATTAGGTATGTAGCAAGTGTTATATAGATATGCAGGAAATAAATTTTAATTTATGATTGATTAATGTTCCTCTGATTACCTTTAAGCAGGAAGAGAATTATCATGTTAGGAAAAAATGCAGTGGAAGTTCTGGTGGACATATGCAATTCGAATGGCTCGAATTTAACTAGAATTTTTCTGATTCATCTGACGCCCACAAATCCATTTTATTCCATCGTGAGCTGAAACTGAACAGCACTTCATCCTGTTGACACGGATGCTGCAGTTCTTTCTAGTTTCGCGATTGTTTTTTTCACGTTTCACTGTATTTTTGCTCTTTTTCCCTCGCTGCGCTGGTCTCTCTTATCTGCTATATTTGCCTCCGCGAGAGTTTTGTTACTTTTCGTCCTTTTTTCTTCCTCCCTCTCCTCTCCTCTGATATATAGTGTGATTTCGCACGTCCTCGAAAAAGCTTGCTCTTTGACGACGAACGGAATGATATAAAAATGGAAAGTGTTTCACGTTCTGTTCGCGATATTAAAACGTAATGTTCAATCCCTGTTTTATCGACACGTACATACCGCATTTAAGACGCAAAATTTTGACCTCTTTTAATTTTACGTATCTCGTTTGGTCGTAAAGTTTTCGCGTCTTCGAAATTCTCTGTGTTCGTGGGATCGAATTGAAACGATTATAAATTCATTTATTCGGTTCACGAAGGTATTTTTAATTTCCGTGATAAGCAAATGTGCTGAATCCCCTGCTGTTTCTATTTCATTCCTTCTCATTACGTTTATTACGAAATAAATTCCATGCTTCGAAAACGGTTAATAATCATGGTAATGAAATTTCATGGAGAGTTTATAGCCATGCTCTGAATAATAAAATTCTATACTACATGCTACCAACATTACAACTTACTTTCTTGTTATTAAAAACATTTGAAATTTTTTCGCGGGATAATATGGCGTACATTGTGTAGGAATATATGAAAACGTAGTTTCGCTTAATCAAGATATGCGTGTAAATAATATTTGAATCCAAATTCTCATTATTCCAACACGTTGAAAACGTAATTTATGTTGTAGTATAATCAATCGTAAATAGAGCTTTTAGTTGCATAATATCGCTATTCTTCGTGAAGATATTTTGTATGTATTTGTGATCCATTTCATCATCGCTATCATTTTTTGCGTTGAACAGTAGGAAGAAGTATATTTGATAGTGACAGAATTTAAGTGGATAGCCCCTTATTGCAAGATTATGTTGTTAGAATCATTTTCTCAATCATAAAATAGTCATGCGTATGATCTTTATACGATAAATTATGAATAGATTCATTAAGTATTTTCAGCGGTCTCTTAAATTAAAATTACGGTGGGGAGCCAGTGTAGATCTGAATATTTTTAATAATAGTAGTGAATCTTATATTTTTGTCTTCGTATAACCGTATTTAGTTTTTATCATAATATTTGAAGGTAGCGCCAGAATTTGCGATTCGGCGCCGAATTTCTTTACCATAACCTATCACAATGTAGGTACAAAACCCGGCTAACAGCTATAAGCTGTTATTACGTCACAAGTGTTAAGATTAAACCATTTCGGTATGTGAAAGTGTCAAGTGTCAATTTTTTGTAATAAGACTTGAGAGTAATTTGAGAAATTATTGTGCAAATTGTAAGAACATTGTGACATCGTATAAGAAAAAAATGCTTCGCCGTAACCAAAAAGCATTACTCTACTGTGAACTATTTGGACTTTCAGAGGAGGACGAATCACAGATTTTCGTGAAGTTCTTCAAATTTCACAAATGTTATGACCTAATACCGACCAGCGCCAAATTGGTCGTTTTCGATACGCACCTCCTCGTTAAGAAGGCCTTCTTTGCTCTTGTTTACAATGGTGAGTTGCAAAATTCATTTCAGTTGTATGACATTTTAGTTATTATTCCTTTTCTTATTGACCATAAAATTAATCTTTTATCATAAATTTTGGAGTATTATTTTTGTTACTCTTGTATTTCTTTATTCAGAAATTACAATTATTTGTTTTGTTGTTTACAATAATTTTATTTACAGGTGTGAGAGCTGCACCATTATGGGACAGTGCGAGGCAAGAATTTGTTGGAATGCTAACTATAACAGATTTTATAAAAATCCTACAGATGTATTATACCAGCCCATCTGTAACAATGGATGAATTAGAAGAACATGAATTAGATACATGGAGAAGTAAATATGCTTTTAAATACTTTATAGATTTTATGTTCAACAATTAACACTATAAACATTTTGTAAATTTTGCTATTTTAGAAGTTTTGAAAGATCAAGTTCATCCATTAGTAAGCATTGGCCCAGATGCATCTTTATATGAGGCCATTAAAACTCTAATTCAAAATAGAATTCATCGTTTGCCTGTGATAGACCCAGATACTGGAAATGTTCTCTATATCTTGACACACAAACGAATTCTTAGGTTCCTCTTCCTTTATGTAAGTATTGAACAAAAGATTATAACAGTGAGAAAAATAATTTTCAGTATTTATATATGTGTATATATATCTTATTTAAATAATTCAACAACAGATACATGAGCTACCAAAACCATCTTTCACTAGTAAAACATTGAGGGAATTAAGGATAGGTACATTTGAAAATATAGAAACAGCAACAGAAGAAACTAGCATAATTTTAGCATTAAAGAAATTTGTTGAAAGGAGAGTTTCTGCATTACCAATTATTGATACAGAAGGAAAGTTGGTTAACATTTATTCAAAGTTTGATGTTATTGTAAGTCGATTTTATAAATCTTAACCAATATCTTAACTTCTAGTAAAATTCAGTACAATATAGTAAAATTTCTACATTTTTACAGAACTTAGCTGCAGAAAAAACATATAATAATTTAGATGTTTCATTAAGAGAAGCAAATGAGCACCGCAATGAATGGTTTGAAGGAGTTCAAAGTTGTAAATTAGATGAAACCCTATTTACTATTATGGAGAAAATTGTTAGGGCAGAGGTATAATTATTATATTTTTCATAATAAAAGAAGATATTAAAAACATTCACTACAATTGCATTTTAAACAGTATAGTTATTTAATTTTTATATGTTGCATAATATAATGTTCTTTTTAAATTATGAATAAGTAAGTTATATAAAAAAATTTCAGGTCCATAGGTTAGTAGTGGTTGATGATGATGATAAAGTGATCGGTATAATTTCTCTATCCGACTTACTCTTCTACCTCGTTCTTAGGCCTTGTGGTAAGAATGTATTTTAATTGATGTATTTTTATTTATAAAAGTACGTAAAAATATTAACATATAAATGTCAATATTTAGGTGAAGATGGCAGTAGCAATAAAGATAGTTCTATATCGTTAAGAGCACAGGATTCTTTGTCAAAGGCGCCGAGTTCTGTGCAGTCGGAGGCTTCAATTCCTGATGGCGATGCAGAAGCTGAACAAGATACAGCTGAAGTAAACCAGTCTGAAGAAGCACCCGCAACACCTAGTCCACCGCTAAGTCCTGCAGCATCAGATATTTCTGAACCTCAGTCAACTTTAGTAAATCAATCTCAAGAATCTGCATGGAGAGAAGTGACCGTATCAGGAGGAGATTGAGGCAATATTATCTTAATATGCTATTAAGCATGACATTGTGAATCAATTTACGACTTTAAAGTCGAACTTTATTATAGTGTAACAAGCAGTGTACGAGTAAACTTGTTTCTTGTATGTTCTTAAGATTTCTCGTGTCTAATGCTTAAGAACTTACGAAAAACATGGGAAACATTGTTATTTGCTCGTTCAATCAATTCACGTCACAAAAATAGCTGTTATCTAAAATAATAAAATCACGCAAAATGGTGAAAATAACGAAATGAATTTTACTGGACGCGACAAACGATAATGCGATGCTCCATACTGTATAAAAGTTAATTAAGCTTAATTTTTTATGGTACAAATGCTACTCAGCATAGACGTTCGAGCTTCTTGCCAGGAACGATTGCTACGCCATTATCTACTCAGGGTATGATATTCTCTACACCCTTTCTTCAATCGTACACTGGGAATGTTTCAATAGAATTTTCGAGGAAACAAATAGTGGTTTCTTGCATCCTTTAGATTTATAATGTTGCTATGCTCCTTCTTATACTGAAATCTTTGTATTTTATTTCAGATCAAAGATTATTAAGTAATTTACTTTATTTACATCAAATAGTTTAGAAAAATGTCCAGAAGACATGAAACAGAGTAGTCGTCTATCAAAGAGTGCTCCATAATTAATAAATATGGACCTCGTTTTTACAGAGGCCTTCCACGCTTTTTCCTGACCGGAACGAAATATTACAGTGTTAAGAAAATGTCTAAATATGTATATCCTGTATGCTTATCTATAAAAAAAAAGTAGCTTCTTATTCGTGAACTATCACGTTAGATGTCTGAATACTAGAAACTGATGTGCATAATAAACGATTTTGTTTTAAACGATTGCACAGCATGTGATATTTTGCAAAAAAACAAAAAAAGAAAAAACATGGTGCTTTTGATTTTGCATTAACAGCTGACTTTGATAGAGCAATGAAATGAAAATAGTGTGCATACAATGAGTAACAAACAATAAAATATGAATAGTAGATAAGATGTTCGAAATTGTATTGTCATGTAACTTCTATATAAGCTTCACAAAGATATTTCAGTACAGGAAAGCAATACTTATATAAATTCAAATTACAATCTGTTGTTGAATTTATATGTTATTATTTCATGTACCTTTAAAAAAAACAAAAAAAAAAAAACAAAAAAACAAAAAAAAAATGAAAAAAGATTACAAGTCGAAAATACACTATTAAGATTTAAAAGGCCTACAAAATATGAAAAATAAAAGACAATTCTACAATTAATATGCGCTGCCACGATTGTTTTAATTAATGCTTTATGCGTATCAAAATATTTTTAGCACATTGTTCAAGTTACTTAACGAAGCGATTTAATTACGAACATATTATGTTCATTTTAGACTTGTGTGTATATATAATTTTATTTAGTAGCGCTTCTTTTAAATACTTCTATGTTTGTATTTGCTTTACAAGAGGTTTTTATAAATTAACTATTATGTTCATAAATTTTTATTTGGAAAAAAAAATGGAAATGTGAAGAACATATTACAATTTTTACAATGATTTTTGACAAAATTCTGTACTTATGTAATTATTGACGAGAATATTATACCTGGCATCATAACAAAAATACGCTGGATGAGAATTTTTGTAATTATATTTTATATTATTACTAATTTTCATATGTAACCAATGATTAATTAAAAGAAATTGTTTTGAAAAGTGCAAAAATTAGTTCTCGTAAATATTTATAAAGCTCATAATATTATACACAGATTAAACAAGCACCAATGTTGAATCGTATTTCAAAATTATGTAAAACATGGACTCCACTCAATATTGTACATGATTTAAATAACACATTATAAAGTGAGTGGCAGAAAGCATTCCTGTACAAACGATTTGTTAAACAAAAAATACTGTTTCATTTTGAAACAGATTTCATTCTACGCTTACTGCACGGAAGAAGAGATGGAATTATAAATTATGCAGAGATCTGCATGTTACATTTATGTGGAAATTTGTATATAAATGGCCTCTGTGCCAGGGAATATATTTTCCTTTTTGGCACAAAGCTCCATTTTGTCTATAAAAATATGGATGAAAATCACCTTTTGAATCTTGAAGGGGACAGTGCCTGTAATTTAGTAAATTTATTCCTAGGTACATTTACGAGGATAAGAATAAATATTCCATTTCAGATGAGGGCGCAGTCATTATAAAGCAAATTTACGTTAGTATTAATTAACAAGAGGCGTAGTGGACAATGATTTTTGTACAGCTGAAAGGATTGTAGCCGAATAAGATTTAGTGTGCTGTAGCTGCGAATATTATTTCCTTTTAGTACAAAATACGTTTCGACTTCACAAGTTGTCACGTTCAATTTTTCTAGTTTTTAGACGTAAAAAGATTACAGTAGCCTACATCCTGCAGCGTACCCGATTTCAATATTACTATTGCAATTGAAAGCACAAGTTTAATGTAACAGTTAACAAAAAACAAACATTGTTAGTGTTGAGGAATCATTGAAGTCGATGTACGCTGTATTTGTGAACCAAAACAATATATAGACAAGGTATTAAGAATAAATTGTACAATAAAGAATTAATCGAATAATTAGACAGTACACTTAGTCGCGTCTCAGTACTGTATATCCAGGGCAAAATCTATTAGCGTATTATTCATGTCCCTTGTACATGTAAGGTACAAATGAAAAAAAGAAAAAAGAAAAAAAAAAAAATTACTGAGTGACAAAATACATCGTAACTGAAACATTTTACTTCATGTTTGTAATTATTTTTTATGTACCTTATTACCTTTTCTTCTTAGAAATTTGCCAAATTATAATTTATATTCTAAGTATATAATTTATATACTTAATTTATTTATGCTTTATGCATATTAACATCTTTTATACTTTGTCTAACAGATCGTATTTTTCGAAATTTTATGAATAGACTTATAAAAATATACAAAATTTTCTATTTCACTTGTGGATAATGCTATTTACATAAAATGATAATGATTCGGAATTATCTCATTTATATTCTTACTCAATTGTATTTTTTCATTTTTTTTATTTTTTTATAAGAGTTTTCTGGCTTTCCATTTTTCCTTAATACTTTTTTTTGCGGAACCTATGTATTACAAAATAAAGAGTTGTTTACCTTCATTAACTGATATTTTATAGTAATCAAAAAAGCAAAATGATATTACCAAATTACTTACAATTTTATTATTTAACACTGAACGTGTATTTATTTTTTTTTGTTTTTCTTCAATTACTTTTTTATCTTCTTTATTGCTGACTACTTCCATTTCTTCAAATAACGTGTCATATTCCGGATCATTATCTAAATTGTTTTGTATACTTTTTCCCTTTTCTACTTCAGAGTTTTCAGTAATTTTATTACTGTCCGTTTGTGTATTTTCCTCATTAATCTTGTTATCTATTAACAATGAAGACTCCGAACGTAATAACATACACGATATTTTCGACGTTAAATAAATCTGCAACATAAAATAATACATGATAAATACTAATTTAATTAAATTAAATGTTTATTCCTTAATATAACATTCTCATACTACCAAATTGCTTTTACCTTCTTTAATAATTTTTTTGTATCAATATGATGTATTCGTAAAAATCTATCTAAACTGACACTGACAATGTAAGGTTCGTTTTTACTACAAGCTATTCCAGTTACACTTCCAACAAATCCTTTATATGTATTTAATACTTTAGCTGGATTTCTTAAATCTACAAGATTCATTCTACCTTTACCAGAACCTATTATAATTTGCCTGCAATTAAACAAATAATTAATTATTCACATTTGCATTTCAGAAAAACGTGTTACATTTTCTTTATATATATCATACACACTTTTCTCGTGGTGTGACACCTAAAGTTGTCAAAGCCTCATTTTTTATTTCAATATTTATAACAGGCCTCCTTTGTGTTTTTGGATCATATAAACGTACCTGTATAAATTTATTTTTATATTGTAAACATATTTATACCATACATAACAATTGCATAATAAAATCATGTACAAATTAATATCTTACATGTCCATATTTGCTAACTGTAACAATTTGTTCTGTATTAGGAAAAAACTCTATATCAGAAATCCAAACAGGCACTCTTAATTGTAACCAATCATGAGGTAAATTTTTCTCCATAAATATTGGGATTTGTTTTTCTATATCAAATAGTTTTAACATGTGTTCTTGACCTCCAGTAGCTATGAAATGTTTGTTTGTTTTTGAATGACACATTTTATCCAAATTTTGACCAGCATTTATTATAAATCCATCTTCTTCCTTAAATCGCCATAGCTTTATCTCTCCTGACTGAACAGCAGTCAGAATTGCTCTAGTTATTAAAATATTATATTAAAATTTAATGTTACAATAATATTTGAAATTATTAAGATTTTACTTACTCATCATATCGTGATATTCCAGCAATTTTTCCTGTTCCAATATTGCAAAAGAAGGAACATGTAAACATTGAACAACCTGTGTCATAAACTTTTACACTGGAAAATAAAAGAAGTTATGATGTTTTTAACAAGAGTAACAATCTAAACTGCACCACAGTTGATAAACTACATATTATGTACAACCTCCTGACGCTTTTTACACCACAAGCAATTAAAATTTCTCTTTCTTCATCATCGCCCCAAGACATTGATGTAACCTCATCACTATCCGTTATGGAAATTAAGTTCTGTATATTTTTCGTTACATAGTCATTTTTATCTATTTTTACACCTATCGACAAAATACATATTAAATTATCATAATTTTCAACCTGTTGTTATTTATATAATATTTTGTAAATAAAACAAGAAGTATATTTAAAGGTTAACTTGTGTTCATAACCTATCGTAACAATTTTTATTTGAAAGCAGCACGATATTGAATTAAAATATTTATAATTACCTTTGAAAATGCCTGATTTTCCACCAACATAAACGTCGTAGTTATCTGTCATACTCATTTTGACAAATGTTAGTTGTAAACAATAAGGATCGCGGATAATACATGTAATGCAACTTATACACGTGAAATTAGTTTTAAAGTGATTTTGAATATTGCAATTGATTCTAAAAATACATGGTACATAATATAAATCAAATTTTTTATATTGAATTTAATATCGTATTTAAAAAATTCAAAGTACAAATTAATTTTATTAAATTAATATTATGTTAGTAGTAAGGAAACAGAAACATATGTGTTTAAAAATAGCCTTAAGTTTGAATATAAAAATTATACAATTTATTTAAATTCACAGTATTAATGTCGTTATTACAATAAAGTACAAAGCTTTCATTATCTTTTATTTCACTTTATTGTTTATGTAATTTATTTTAAATACATTTAATAAATACATATATTTCATACAATTATTTTATATTATAAAGAATATTATTAAAATGAATATATTGGTAACATTAAAAACAGTTTGGGATGCAGTATTATTTTCAATAGTATCGTTTAACCAATTTAAATATAAGTCTAATCGACAATATACACCTGGTAGATTAGGACGAGCACAGCCTTTTCCCCATGATACTATACCAATTTGCGTACCATTACATAATAATGGACCACCACTATCGCCCTAAAATTTTTGTTATTATATAAAGAGTAAGATTTAACTATATACACTAAATCTATATATAAATTATTACAAACTTGACAAGCATCACGTCCACCTTCTATTACGCCTGCACATAAATGCAGTTCCTTATCTACTCCTTCAACTGGACATTTCTCTGTTGGTATTAATGGCAATTGTACGTGACGAAGATATGTACCACTCCCTTTCTAAATAATATTGTTTTCGTATATTAAAATGTTTATAATTCTTTATCACTTTAATAACATTTTTATTAATATTTCAATTCCTATAATTTATGTAAGAAAGAAAACGTAATTTTATTTGTATTAGATTCTTTGACTAATTTTACAAGCTCAGATAAATAATAGCGTCAACTTTTTAATGAGAAAATATGTTGACCAAAATCAATGTTCTCCTTCTTTGGTTTGGAATGTACAACAATAATTTTTTAAAATATATCCAGTTGAGCTACCAAAATCAATCTCCGAGCGTACATTCTAGACATATCTTTGCATTTCTAGAAAAAGGTTTTTATCTAACACGAATTTCCTACACAATAGCATATGCTGTAGGCTTTTGTGAAGAAAATATCATGGAACAGAATTATTAAAACAGTTTTCATTTCGATTAAGTTGCGAAAATATTTATCGATAAAGTATATACGGCGTTTTACCATTACGCAGCACTCTTCATTTCATTGGCCTCGACAGTGCTGTAGCTACGAGTAATCCGAGTACCAAGTGCAATGGTGCTAACATATAACAATCTGCAAAAAAAAAATTCATTACGACTTTACAGTCAAACGACGTAAGTATATATGTATCTTTTTCTTGTATTTGCAACAGTGTTATTTAATTATTGTCTTGATCTTTATTTGTGATGTTTATATTGTCTGAATCTTAAACAATAAAAAATATATGAGTTAATAATAAAAACATAATTAGTGGAGATAAACCGTTAATATTAATAGTAAATATTGTTTACGTATAATTACAGTATGTTCTTTCATGTTATTATAAATGCATAGCAAAATCTGACATTTAATACAAATCCGGTTAATAAATAAACTCTTTATACCCCCAATGCAAATTGGTTAATACGGCACTGATTCTCTCCATAAGATAGATAAGTATGGAAAATCAAGCGACATTCGATTAGCGACATTTATTATTTTGGGCTCGAAACTTGGACTTTGTAATAGGAATATAGAATATGCAAGGAGGTCGTAGAAGAGCACGTCACGTGACAAACAAGGACAGAGAACGGTTAGAAAAGGATAGAATGGCTCCGGCGGTGAAAAATTAACAAATTTCACAATTTCTGTGAATAATTTATGAACTTTTATAATTTTATTGCAAAGTTGAAACTTTAGGCAACATTCTTATATAACTTTCGTAAAGAATTTTACGCTAATTAGTTAGTTATTAATAATTGTTTGACGGCGTCCATGATTTCGTAACAATGGCCGTCACGATCTTGCATGAAAATATTTAATAATGAGCGAAATTAGAAGCAAAATGTGATCAAAAGTTACATTATAAGATTCGCAAGGACATTGCCTTTATAATGAGTGCATAAAGTTTCATAAATTAATTGCGTAAAGGATAATAATTAATGAAAAACCAATGGCGTCTGCGACAAATCGACCAATAATTCAAACACTGCGTAGAATAATCATTAATAATTAATTAATTAGGGTCAAATTTATATCGAAAAATATATTGGAAAGTTCTTGAAGGATCTGCCTTGACGATGCAATTATAAAAGTTCATAAATTAATCGCAGATATTGCGTAATTAGTGAATTTTCCACTGCCGATTTGATTTATTGAAATATATCCGGAGCACATAACCAGAGTTAGTAAACTAACATCAGAGCCATCTACGGTCCTGTTGCGGAACTCGAATTTCCAGTCGAAAATCAAAATGGTTGATGTTACACAAATAGTTTACTAACTCTGGTTATGTGCTTTTTATATATTTTAATATATTTTAATAAATCAAATTATAAAGTTTTTTACATTCTTTAATTAATTCAGCCGAAACAGCGGTTTTAATTAGACTATCAGCATTCATTTCTTTCTCTGACAGACGAGAAATATGCTAAGGTACTCCTTTACAACGCAATTATATAATTATATAAATTAATCACAGAAATCGAGTGATATGTTAATTTTTCTCCAAGTGAACAGGAGAATGCATAGGAAATAAGAAAAAATTGCAAACAAATGCCGGAGACATTGTTGTGTCTATGCAGTTGTGCCTGCATCACGAAAAGGATGTAAGTAAGTATTTGTATTAACATAACCTTTGGTTGTAATTAAATAGTGTAAGTGATGAGCCATTGTTTTTCCACCATTTATTAGTGATAGCAGAGCTTGGTTGTGAGAAGTCAATACTCTGTTAAAATAAATAGACATGTGCAACGATGGAAAAATATTGGACTCATGGAATATCATCAGCGTAGATGCCAAGAATTATATTTTATAGCGGGAGAAAGTTGAAGCAGCAATACAAATATGTAAGGTATGATATGTCTATTGTATTCTAGGTCGGCTAACGATATGACATACAAGATAGAAATCTCTGATGGTCAAATAAGGATGCAGAAAATGAAGCTGGTTTAGGCAGAGAAAAAAGAATACAATTGATTTAGGTAATGGCCCCTTATAACAGCAAGATATGGAGAATACAGTGAGATTGAAAGGTATGTTGTATTCCTGATCTAAATAAATATTAATATCAATGGTCAAAGTCAATGATCATCGCTAATGTGTTACATTACAGAATGACGGAGCTGAGATACATAAAGAAAATATGTATCAACAAAGAAAAATGTGCGGTATCAACATGGAAATATGAGGATCATTGAAGAGATGGAAAATGAACAGGTGATAATAGCTATGAAAGGTAAAGATAAATTAAATATACAGTATAAATGTTGCATTAAGACAAAAAAGTGTAGAAATATTTATAGAAACTTGGCATAAAAGAAGCAATTATAATGGTGCTGTGGCACATCATGGACTTCATTGGGCCAATAAAGCTAATGTCAAAAGGAGGTAAAAGGTATGATTATTCGAGAAAAGGCCCATTTGGTTGACTGATTTATAAATAACTAAAGCTTTAATATGAAATATTATTGACGAAGGATTTTTTTTATTATAGGAGACTTACAAATATGAGTAATATTTATATGCAAGAACCAGCCACTAAGGGTGAAGTAAGTAATAGTTAAGAATATTTCAATGGATTGTATATCTGTTTTTAAAAATTTAACCAATATGCAATATTTACTTTCTAAATTTCTATATTAATATATAAAATGATTTCTAATTTGAATTGGAATAATAAATAGTAAATTTTAATAAATTTGGTTTTAAAAGTATTTTACATTAATCAAACTAATATATTTGTTATAACTAGGTTGTAATGAAAACAACTGTTGGTGATATTGAGTTAGAATTATGGGCATAAGAAACTCCAAAGGCATGTAGAAATTTCATACA